>NW_018408826.1:163019-170276 GCF_002113885.1 Mizuhopecten yessoensis
TTTCTGTTTTCTTTTAGTTAATTTTCTATTTGATTTTCCAACTCATCTCAAGACATGTCTACTTCAAATAAGTCCTGGTACATTTCTTTATCAGCATACATGCATGTATCAGTTTTGCTTTATTACATGTTACCGTAGCAAATTTAAGTTGCTCAAGTTCAAGACGTATATCCATATATTTAATTCGATTTGAATACTGTGTATATTCATAACAGTATATTTAATTCTTCTTGACACAAATTTACAACTATATTAAATATTAATATCGCAAAGTTTGCATTTTTTTTCTCAAAGGATTTTTTTTTTCTTTTTCTGTAGAAACATGAAAATATTAAACCGGCATTTGTTGCCCTGTGATCAATCAACCTTGGTATATTATATGTAAATATATATATTCATTATCCATGTATTTGAATACAAGTTCATATGTGATGCAAGTATATACTGGGTAAGTATAAAAAGTGAATATATATACATATGTCCACAGGTACAAAATAAAGTATAGCTGTTGTGTATAACTTGTAAAAATGGTTAAATGTAAAAAGGTTAAGATACATTTGTAGCTGGAATATATTTGTTTAGTGTAAAAATAAGTCATTGCTTCACGATAGAGAATATCTCAATATTATTAATAAACATATTTTAGACATTAAAATACAATATGCACTACCAGTTTACAACCTCGATTACTTATCTGTCATTCCAAATGAAGATATTCAACTAACAATCAATGACCAACTTTTTGTAGAAACTCTTTTATTTGAAATTAGGGGAAAGACTATTTTTTATGCTTCATACAAGAAAAAAACCCAAAACAAACAGGAAAGTTATCTTAGATATAGAATTAAAGAACTAGAAGAACCAGAAAATGTAGACCTTAAAGAATTAGAAGAAAAACAAAATGAATTAGAAGTAATAAGAATACATAGACTGAAAGGAACTATTTTGCGATCTAAAGCTAAGTGGGAAGAAGAAGGCGGAACACCATCTAAATATTTTTTAAATCTTGAAAAAAGAAATTTTGTCACAAAAAAAAGCAAATGGAGAACTGATTAGGGAACAGGGTGAAATATTAAATGAGGTACAACAATTTTATGAAAAAATATATTCTGCAGATAATAATCTTCATGGGGTTAATTTAGATCAGTTTTTAAATGTTAATAGTGTTCCAAAATTGAGTCATCAAGAATCAGAAAGTTTACAGGGGAGTATTTCTTATAATGAAGCATCTTGTTCACTTAAAAATATAAAAAAAAAACCAATAAAAGTCCGGGGTCTGATGGATTTACTTCTGAATTTTTGAAATGCTTATGGAAACAGTAAGGTCAGTATGTAGTTAGATCAATAAGATATGGATATAATAATAATGAACTTTCAATAACACAAAGACAGGGAATCTTAAAATGTTTACCAAAGGGAGATAAACACTTGCCGAGGCAATTTTTGAAATACTGGAGACCTATTTCACTTCTAAATATAGTATACAAAATAGCATCAGGTTCAATCGCAAATAGAGTAAAAAACTGTTTTAAACAAATCAATTAACACTGATCAGTCAGGTTTTATTTCAGGAAGATATATAGGAGAAAACACTGGAATAATATATGACATCATGCAATATGCTGAAGAGAATGAAATACCTGGTATGCTACTTTTTATTGATTTTGAGAAAGCTTTCGATTCTGTTAGTTGGGATTTCATTGATAAGTGTCCAATGTCATCTATTAACCCACCATCACCATTTTTTTAAAAATTAAACGTGGATGGTCGT
Organism: Mizuhopecten yessoensis; assembly: GCF_002113885.1. Taxonomy (NCBI): domain Eukaryota; kingdom Metazoa; phylum Mollusca; class Bivalvia; order Pectinida; family Pectinidae; genus Mizuhopecten; species Mizuhopecten yessoensis. The sequence continues at coordinate 164,791 of NW_018408826.1, forward strand.
CAAGGTGACCCTATTGCCCGGTATTTATTTATTTTATGTGCAGAAGTACTAGGTATCAGAATTAGAAATAATAAAAGTTTTAAAGGAAAAAATATAGAAAACACACCAATATTACTATATCAATATGCTGATGATACTTCAGTTATTCTTGACGGATCGAAAAACTCTTTAAGGGAAACATTAGGGGAATTAAACACATTTGCAAAAATTTCGGGATTGAAAATAAACACAACTAAAACTGAAGTAATTTGGATAGGAAGCAAAAAATACTGAGGATACATTTTTTCCACAGTGGAACTTGCATTGGGGGAACCATAAGTTTACTGTATTAGGGATTGATTTTCACATTGATTTACATAAAATACCAAAACTGAATTATGATAAAATCTGTGTAAACTTCAACCGGGTCTTTAATGTTTGAAAAGCTGTTTCACGTTCTTTACTCCAGTTGAAGATGCTGTTTTTCTTGGTGAGCTTGTGTAAAGGTTTCGCGATGGTGGCAAAGCCTTTGATAAACTTTCTGTAACAGGATGCGAGTCCAACAAAACTTCTCAACTCTTTAACTGTTTTGGGGACTAACCATGCTTTTACTGCCTAAATCTTCCCTGGATCAGGAGAAACCCCTTCCTCTGACACAATGTGACCTAAAAATTTGACCTTCTTTTGGAATAATTTGCATTTCTTGGGAGGAATCTTGCGTTTTGCTTCTCACATTTTATTTAGAACTTTCTGTAGCCTCGTCTGGTATTCTTCACATGTCTCGGAGAATATAATTACATAATCGATGTATATCAAACAGGTACGCCACTGGCATGGTGCTAAAACGCTTTCAAGGAGACGCTGAAAACTTGCTCCAGCATTACATAATCCGAAAAGCATTCATTTAAATTCATACAGGCCACTAGAGGTGACAAAGGCTGTTTTCTACCTGTCTGATGGGTCGACTTCCACTTGCCCATATCCGCTCTGCATGTCGATCACAGAGAACCACTTTGAACCTCTGAGGGTGTCGAGAGAATCATCGATCCGCGGTAAAGGGTAAGAATTCTTTATGGTAAGTTCGTTCAACTTTCTGTAGTCGATACATAATCTCACTGATGAATCTGCCTTCTTGACAAGAACTATCGGCGATGCCCAATGTGACTTTGAAGGTGTGATTCCTCCCGCTTTAAGCATTCCTTCCTGGCTAATGGTAGCCTCCGAGGTGCTTGTTTAACTAGCCTCGCATTCCCAGTATCTATTTTATGATAACCTTGCTTAGTTTTTCCTAAGTCATCTTTATCCTTTGCAAACACATTCTTATTCATGTTTAATATCTGTTTCAGCTGCTTGACTTTGCCATCATCCAGATGCTGCTTACTGGATTCTATTGTTACCTCTAGATACTCTGGAACACTGTCACCAGGAACACGTGGTGTCTCATCCAACTGGCACAAGTATTCTGCCTCCGGTCCAGCTGATTGTTCTTCGTCCCTCACATGACATGGTCGAACCACCATACATTCTGCTGTGATTGTCTTTTAATATATCCTCTGTGATAGGTTGGTCATACTGGCTACTCGGACTGGTATGACCTCTGATGACGGGTCAAATATACTTTTTCACGCAAGTACTCCTATCTTCGTCAACTTACAGTTTTCTTCATCAATGATAGCTTGGTGTCCCACCGGTATGTCCCCTACTATCTTAGTGGGTAATATCATCTCACTACTGGCTGATATCCCCACGTTCTCTGTTAGTGACAGTTTGAATACAGATCTTGACATCTGGCTCTCCAAGTAACATTTGACTGCTTCACCATTTAAGGTCACTGTTCCTCTCTCTACGTCCATAGCACAGTCATTCCGTTTCATAAAGTCATAGCCAATGACAGCCGGTACTTCAATATCAGCTACTATCATACGATTCTTCTTAATTTTCCCCGAAATCTCCAGTGGAAACATTGCCATACCCATCGGCGACTCTGGGTTGTCCACAACTTCTGCTAAAATCTGGTCGTCTACTCTCTCGTAACTCGAGAAATACATTGCTACTTAGTACGGAAATAGTTGCACCTGTATCCAATAAACTATCTATCTCTTTACTATACATAATACTATAGATATCGTAAAAATAATCCATCATTACTTGTATGTTTAATCTCAAACACACATTGGGGATCCTCTTTATTTTCCTTTGTAATACTTTTTCTATATTTTTCCTCTTGGGTTAACACAAGCCCCTTTGTCCTAACCCTTACTGGTTCAAATAACTCCTCTCTTCAGTTTGTAACCCTGGATTATTACTGTAAGGACCATTTTGTTGATGAGTTCCTAATGGGTTGTCTCCACTCCCGAGGTGATAGTCTCAGGTACGCGTCCTACAAGGGTTCCTCCTTTTTTGCTATGCTGAATTCATCTTCCTGGCCATACTCAAAAGTCTGTTGACGAACAGTGTGACGAGCTGTGCCACTTTTCCACTGGTGACTCACCATAAAGGCTTCATATTTTAGGGCTGCATTCAATGCATCATCAATGTTTTCAGAACTTGACTGGCATACTCTCATTTTGTTTCCTTGTCTTTGAGTGTACAATTTGCACTGATTTTTTCGGTTCACACCGAGCTGTTAAAATGCTGTCGAAACCTTTGAATGTTTGCATGTCTTCATCCTTAAGATCTGATATGACACTTCTTGTCGTTCCAGTCATGTTGCTGGTCAAGCTATGATATGACTCTGGTCCTCATTTATTTCTACAATTGGTGCATTGGAGCTGGTATCCTGTCCAAATGATTCCCTGTTTTGTTGGGTTGTCATGTTTCTTTGTGTAAGATTTTTCTCAAGTACACAGTCAAGACGCTCTAACACTTCTGAGAAGGTGTTTTCTACTGACTTCTCTAACTTTTCATGAGATTGGACCATGGTAACCATGTTATTATCCATATAATTTACTTGATCTTCTAGAGCCTCCACCCTTTCTATGATCTTTGCTAGTTCTGACATCTCTCCCTGACTATCTGACATACCAGTATTAGCTAAACTAGCATAGTCTACCCTTGCCTGTCTTCTACTTCTAGTTCTAAGTTGCTAAGGAAATCCGTCATCTTGGATCCAAGATGGCGCCTTAGCAACCACCTAAACCTACGCCGCCGTTCCTACCCCACTTTATCATAGTGTGTGTATTGCTTGTGACGTCATCGATTGTAGCGTTACCGACGGAATTATCTCCCCTTGTTTTCAATAGGTGTATGTATTGCGTGTTAACGACGGAATTAGCTCCCCTGTTTCTAACTTTTTACCTTCTGATTTCAGGTATTCTCTCCGCGACTCTCTCGCCGCTGTTTCGTGGTTTTTTTTCTCTTTTCTTTTCTTCTCTTTATAATCATTACTTCCCTTTTACCGTAAATGATTTTGGTTTATATTTTTTCATACAATAAAAAATTACAGAGAAAAAACATTAAAAAGTGTTATTTTTTCTTACAAATTAAGTATTTTATCTTCTGAAATGAATTAAATGATTAATTTATCGACATTTTAACTTAAAAATAGACATTTTTAATCAAATCTCCATGCTGAACGAGCTGATACGCATGTATGACGCTATTTGGTGTTTCCCGTTTTGAAGAGAGAAAAAAATCGGAAACAGAGAAAAGCTTGAAATTTCAGAGCAGTGGGCTATTTTCAGCAATTTTTATTCAATATCAAAGTTCAGAGGGGCCATTCTATGTAAAATTAAAAGAATATTGGAACATGGAGGGGTCAATTTCAGTTTTGAGGGGTCAATGGCCCCCTCCAGGATTATCCCTGAGAAACATAAACGAAAATAGCTATTTTTGTCCACGAAAACGAAAGTTAAAATAGATATTTCCAGAAGCATATTGCATGTAAAAGTATTCATCTATCTTGTAATACATCTATCATGTCTTGTAAAGGGTTGTTTCAAGGATTACATACTGTAAATACACTGGTCATAACCGAAGCTAGCTCCTTGCAAGCTGTTAGACAACCCTGTCAAATGCCGGTAAACTTGTAGCTGAAGTTATTTAACAATGTCTAGCTATTATATAGCTTTTAAACAGTTACGATTCAAGAAATAGTTAGAATTGTCATGAAATACGTTTTAAAGTAAAGAAAATACCTGATAATCGTTGCTAATCGTAAACTCAATCGTCCTTCAAAGCCTGGTGTCGTGTCAACTATCCGTTAGTGTGACGTTAAAACCGAAAGTGAAAAGTATAAATAGTTAAACGAAATTGGAAAGACAACAAAATATCCGGAATTTCTTCAAACGTACAGAGTTACTTCTCTTCTACTGTAAATTATTTTGGTTTATAATTTTTCTTACAAAAATATATAGAAAAAAATAATTAAAAAGTGTTGTTTTTTCTTACAAATTAAGTATTTTATTCTATGAAATGAATTAAATGAGCTGAACGAGCATGTAAGGGATGACTGTTTTTTGTGTATGAATTGTGTGTGTTGTTGCTCTGGAAGGTGTTGTAGCAGATGGTGTTGCGTCCTTGTTTGAACTGGGAAAAAATAGTTAATACGTAGACATTTTACAATAATACATAAGCTTACTACGGAAGCCTATACGTGTCATCATGATTTTTTTTCTTATCTCATTATAACAAGATAGCTTATATCGTTATAACAAGATAGCTGATATCGTTATAACAAGATAACTATCTTGTTATTACGGAACCACTTTGGGACATGCTGATATTATTTTTTTCTCGTGCTCACGATTTAATATGTCGTGCGCATGAGATAATTATATCGTGCGAACGAGTTAATATATCCTGCGCATGGGATAATTATTTCATTTCAGAATATTTATTGTTCAGATCTTAGATACAAAGGAATTGGGCAACAGGCAAAGCCTATGAGCGCCCTCTCCTTACAGTTATAAACAGTTTACACACATCATATTGAATTGAAGTAATGATAAAACATTGATATTATGTACATGAATATTGATATTTGCATGTCATTATTAATTTTTTGATAATTGTTGTACAAAAACTAGATTTTACAAAAAAATGGCAATTAAAATGATGCTGGTGGACAGAGCACATAGTAAAAGTATGTACTGGTATCATTCCACACAGCAAAGTCATGAGATAAACAAGTAAGTGTAATCTAGTTAAAGCGTCTTGTATCTTTAACGAATCTCTTAACCATCTCCAAGATACTTATGTTCATATTGATATCAAGTCTTTGACATCCATAAAGAAAAGTCTGGGTATTTAATGGAATAATGTCATTAAAAGCAGAAATGGAGTTCAGGAGAATTTGCCTTTGATTAGTATACAGAGTACAATGGAAGAAGAAGTGATCACAGTCCTCAACAGGAGAACTACATAAGCAGGCAGGGGTATCAATTAGGTGAGATTCAAATAGATCTGAATTCAGGTTACTGGCACAGTTTCTAAGTTGACATAAGGTAATATTAAATTTTCGATCACCATTGTATTTAAAAATATCAGTACATTGGGGTTGAGAATCC
>NW_018408826.1:170845-198737 GCF_002113885.1 Mizuhopecten yessoensis
TTTCTTACAAATTAAGTATTTTATTCTATGAAATGAATTAAATGAGCTGAACGAGCATGTAAGGGATGACTGTTTTTTGTGTATGAATTGTGTGTGTTGTTGCTCTGGAAGGTGTTGTAGCAGATGGTGTTGCGTCCTTGTTTGAACTGGGAAAAAATAGTTAATACGTAGACATTTTACAATAATACATAAGCTTACTACGGAAGCCTATACGTGTCATCATGATTTTTTTTCTTATCTCATTATAACAAGATAGCTTATATCGTTATAACAAGATAGCTGATATCGTTATAACAAGATAACTATCTTGTTATTACGGAACCACTTTGGGACATGCTGATATTATTTTTTTCTCATGCTCACGATTTAATATGTCGTGCGCATGAGATAATTATATCGTGCGAACGAGTTAATATATCCTGCGCATGGGATAATTATGTCGTGCGCATGAGATAATAAGGTCGTGAGAACAAATTAATTTTAATTATATCGTGCGCACGAGATACGCGGGCATGCGACTGTAACAAAGAAAATTGGAGACTCACAGAGCACTTATAGAGACATATTTCATGCTTGACATGGCTTATGCTGAAATAATACGCTCTCTTTCAGTAAAGCATGGTATACGTATCTTGTTACGTCGTTTGAAAAGGTGTCTGAACGGAATGGGACTACATAGACGAACGTTTTTCGGATATAGCTAATGTAGCCGTGTTTCTTAACAACGAGCTGAAGACATGTGATCAACTACTTGGTTACAGATGGATGCACCTGAAATGTGTTCAGTATGGGTTTGTCATTCAGAAGGAACTTGTTAGAATTCTTCTGAAAATATTGGACCCCCATGGGGTAAAGGGAAACTTGCAAGAAGAGAATATATGTCAAGAGGACCAAACTTCGTATGGCATTTGGATTCCTATGATAAACTAAAACCTTACGGAATATGCATACATGGCTGTATCGATGGGTATTCTCGCCATATCATTTGGATGGAAGTGAATAAAACAAACAATGACCCAAATGTAATCGGTAGGTATTTCACATGAGCTGTAGTGGACACTGGTGGAATACCAACTTTACTTCGAGGTGACATGTCATGTAGCTGACATGCAAAGTGTTTTCGCAGGGGGAGAGAGCAGGTTCATATATGGCACTAGTGAGCACAATCAACGCATAGAAGCATGGTGGTACATTCGTCGGAAAAAGAATGGTCAGTTATGGATGTCTCTGTATGAAGACATCAAGACAGACGAATGGTTTGCTGGCGATTATCTGGACAAATGTCTTATCCAGTTTTGCTTTTTACCTCTGATAAAGGTATGTTGGTAGTTTCTATACCATTTACTTTCATTTCTGACACGTGCATGACGCTATAATCCTTGTGGTGCTAATCAACAGTTTTTGTTTTATTTACTCATAATTTACTTGGATTTTTAATTTTATATAACTCCATACTAAAGTCATCCATAAATGACTTCTCGAATAAATGTGAAAGGACATGTTTGGCATATGTTATAATTGCCTCCTGCTGTTTCCTCCGTTCATCAAAATCTAAAATTATAACTCCAAACGACGAAATTCCGTAAATGGCTCACCTACGGGTGGCCGTTAAATTTATTATTGATCGTCCATATTACTTAATAATATTTTTTGATGAAATTGCGGCCCATAAAACCGCCACAAATCTACGATGAGAAAAATTATATTTCAAAACGTTATTTTTCCATGTTATTTTTATTTATAGCATCCGAGGAATATAAGAGGAAATACAGTTTGCCAGTAAAGCATATTTATTGGTTGCTATATATAGACCATGTCATTGTTACAATTTACTCCTGAAATAGTCATATTCATTTTAGTTACTTTGATACATTATATTAGAGAACCGTAAATTGTCAATCCACTGCATCTGGACTGACAATGAGGTTACACGATCACGCAGACATGCAGACAAAATTTGTAGAGAAGGAAATGTAAAATTCTTACTTTCTAAATATTTAATATATTAAATGGCAAACCACGGAATATCATATATGCAGACTAATGTATTCATGAAGTATCGGTATAAACATGCATTATCAATACTCAAATCTAGTCGATTTTATTCTTCCGCTATATGTTAGTTCAAGGTAAGGAAATACTAACTTGTTTGGGTTTTCCATGTTTTGCTTAACGTTTAGTGTGATACATAGAGGATCTCACATTAGTTTCTATGTCATATTGAATTATTTATTGAACACGTTTAATAAATTCGTTATGAGATGGACATGAATGTAAGATTCTATTGATCACATAACATTCATAGTTTGTGAAAAAACAACTTCGAACACAATAATGTTAGCTGACTCTATATAGGTAAAAACCAATGTACTCCGATCATATGGTATTGTTGTTCCGCGTGGTGCAAAGTAGATTCAGATTGTTTTGATTTTTGTTTTATAATGAACAATTTTAAAAGCAATGCAAATAATAATGATAAAATAAACATTTCAAATTAATTAAAAACAACAATAAATGTATCATGTGCTACAATAAATAAAAGTAGAACTTGTAGTGGTGAAGGAATATGTTCCCCCGGTTTTGACCAATCGCAGCAGCTTTAGGTTACAAATATGTAATAACATATTTATGACATGTCGGTATGACATAGTAAAATGGTCAGTTATGTGATAAAATTAAAAAAAATTACCAGGAGGAGATTGCAGACCTTGTGAATAAATGGAATACACATAGAATCCGCATAAATGCTGGTAGCAAAGGTTATGGAGGGCGACCTGTCACACTTTACAACCTACCAGAATTGTACGGAACACTCGACTTCAAGCACCTTGCTGCAACGGAAGAACTGGATATAGCAATAAGCACATACACTGCCATGTGACACTGATGTGCAACAGCTGGCAACAACGTACATAGAGGAAAATAATCTGTCAAGTCCTGTCGATGCTTACGATGCTTCCAGTCTGTATTGTCTTTTGAGAAATATGATCCAAACCGACCTTCGATAGAATACACAATGACACAATATTCAACTCGTACGGTTACTACCGCTTGCAATAGTTTTTTCATTGCCGATGAGCTAAAAATTGACGCTTTATGAATTCTGATTTATTTTGAGTTATGTTGCATTTATACTGTCAAAATAATAATTTGGCAGTATGGATTAAAAAATTTGACGGTTGTGACATTTTCCTTGATTTTTGTCACATATTTTGATACAAAAAATATCTTGACCTGGATCTTTGAACGTGAAAACTTGCTCGTGTTTTCTTTTACATATTGAGAAAGCTTTCCCACCACAATAAGCGTCAGAGTTTTGACTCACCTGGTCCAAAGGGCCAGGTAAGCTTATGCCGTGGAGCGGCGACCGTCGTCCGCCCGGCGTCAAGTTTTTTTCTTCACCCATATTCAAGGTCACAGATGTCAATTGTCTTAAAAACCTTTTAACATTCTTTTGAATATCAAAATGGAACAGGGTAGTTGTATTAGGCCAGTAACATGGTTGTATGAAGGGCTACCAAGTTATAAAAAAATCAGTGACCATCACCCTTACTCAAGTTCATAGGGGGATGAAATATGTTAAAAACTTTAAACAACATCACTTCTAAATAACCTTATTACAGAGGGTGATGATATTTGGTCAGCAGCATGCTCAGATGCTATCGATTTTGTTCATTTGAATGACCATTACAGTTTGTTATGCCCTTGTTTTTACTTTCAATGTCACAGGGGTCAAATGCGTTTAAATCTTTTAACAGTTTTTTTTTTGCATGACTTGAGTCATAAACACTGATATTTATCCTGTAGCTTTATTTTAGTCCACTTTTAGTGTTACAAGTGTGAGTTTAATACCCATTGGGCCTCTTGTTACCATAAAAACTAGCTTACATCATAAATACCATATTATGTTTACAAGTAACGAAAGGGATTCATCAGTTGATATCTTTGGCCCAGCAGGTTGTCATGCCTACAGGAGTTTAACCTTTTGAGTTCTTGTTCTTGTTCATTATATTGGCACAGAGATGGTGTTATGTAAATGGCTGATGTAAAACTTAACTATATACAGCTATAGATGTGTAAAAGATCTAATTAAATGGACCTTCGGTTCCGAATAATGAGTAACTACCTACTTATTGCTGTTTTTCTTATCTGTTGAGTATCATTTCATTTATAAAACAAGGCCAACACAGAAGGATACACAGGCAAACTTTTTATTCATGTGACATTACTGTCATGGTTAAAGCTGAAGGTCGAATCCAAGTTGTCGTCAAATGAGAATTTTTATCATGGAAATTAATCCTTATGTAAGTTCGAAGGTTCTAGTCACTACCATTTTTACTTTTCAATTTAACATGAAAAGTCCTGACCTAAATTTTAAGTTAGAATTTAAACCGACCTGGATATAGCGTGAAAATGTTACCTGAATTCAAACGATGTTTTGTTTTAGGTCAAGTAGACCTAAAACTGACAATTTATTTTCAACCATTGAATTGTGCATGTTTTCAAGTTTAGTTTGTTTTATAACGATAAACTGCCCAGTATTGTCTCGGCATAAAACAAAATACACTATGGGAACAAGGTAACGATAAGGGGAAAAAACCACAATCGATCAACACTAATTGAGTCAAGAGAGACCTGGCATCAAAACTTGTTCTCGAGTGACATGTTGTGGTTAGAAAAAAAAAATTGGAAACGTTTTCTATGTTAACTGAACTCTATCACTCGTACGCATAAGTAGGTATTGGGAAAATTAATTATGAACATCAGCACACATAAACATGAACACATTTTATACAACTGGTCACATCATGCTTTGTTTCGTTTAGTTTAATATCACATTCATTGAAAGGGCGAATAGGTCGAGTGGTTAACACTCCGGCCTTTCACGCAGGCGGCCGGGGTTCGATCCCCGAAGTCGCCGTACGCATGGAATATTCAGAGAAAGTGTTTGCCCCTGCCCACACAACTCCAACAACCCAGGTGGAGTATAAAATGGTCTGGGGTGGGTGTTGCGGTATCTGTGCTGTAGCATTCAAGTGAGGTGGCACTATAAATGATACCGTTGGAAACACGGTCCCACTACAAAACAGAACACAATACATCTCCAGCACATACACAGGCATACACAAATAGGGAGATATTTGCCAGGTGGCATAGGACTATTAGATAGCGCCTGATAAGGCAGCTCCTGCGAATTCCTCAATATTGTATTGATTAATATATATGCTAATGGTATTGACTGTATACAATTGTATATATATGTACTGTAAAGCGCTTGAGAGTGGCTTATGTTAGCTAGATAGGGCGCTATATCAAATGTTGTATATTTATTTATTTAAAGACGAAATCGATATTAGAATAGAAATTATTGAGATTGAAAAAAATCATTGCGCACCTGGCGGTAGAATTGTTAGAGAAAATTAACGACGACAACAGTAGGAATTATATCTACTGAAAAAATGTGACCTATTGTAGTCGTTACTCCGTTTGCAGCAAATATTTATTTAAGAAACAAACATGTCTCTCCTTTAATTTCGGTCATACAGTCTCATCATATTGTATATTTTGTGTCGTGGTATGGACTTGCCTGTGTCACACAATATTGTCTCGTGACCTAAAACAATGAAACACATCCAAATGACAGTGGGACTATGTGGCTAATCAACGTAATGTTTAAAGGTATGTCCGTACCACATTACGTCGTCTGCTATCGACGGACGCGTGAAATAACACTATTTTACCAAGCTCTTCTTCAGTTTTGCAGACGCAGACATAATTATCAAAATTATTCATGAAAAAAGTTACAGAGCTTGCGTAAAACGTCCAACGTTAAAGTATGTGACAAAGAGTAGCTTCAAAACTACTTGTTAAAAAGTTTCTAACAAAAGGTTCCTGATAAAGTCGAATATATGTGACAGTAATTAAACAATGTCCATCAACAAGAACTAAGTACATTTTTGAATTCATTTCTGGAAGTTGTGAAACTTTCATAGTTTCTGGGAAGTTGAATAACTCGTCCGCATGTTTTTCCAGTCGGACGTCGTGGCAATCCAAACAAATTCACAAACTCGACGGTTATTTGCCCCAATCTGCAATTATCAGGTCCGAACCGGTACAGAACCGCAAAAAGTTCTTCAGTAGAGGTTTGTCTAGCTCTCTAATGAATCTCCTGATGTTGTTTGCTACTTCTGCTTCTAAAAGGGACATGTTAGCGAGAAACCGTATCAATTTGAGAACTTTCTTTGAAGTCGGTTCCATCTCAGCATAAATTTAATTTAGACGATCGCTTGATATTACGGATCCTAGGTGTTTCAAGACATCGGTCCAACAGTTGACGATAAATTTTGGTGCTTGTACCAACTCAATTAAGTCATCTTGATCAACACTATCGAAGTTTTGCAGGACAATTGTGAACAATTTGTTTTCTGAATCTGTCATATACTTCATGAAATGTTATTCGATACATGTTTAAAGTGCATTGCCTTTGCGATCACCGATGCAGACAAGAAAGCAGGAAAGTACATTAGGCATTGGTATCCTTTCAATATAATTCTTGCTACAGCAGTCCAATGCTTCGTCTGACAATCATGGCTTATGACCGGAATCTTCTTACGGTTTCCGACACAGCATTGGTCTATGAACTCAGTCCGAAACCCTGTGATACAGTCTCGGAAAACTCCATCTCCTGATCCCTTCTCCTCTTGTCCACTTGGTAATACATGTGTCATGTTAAATGTTGTAGCATCAACAACATCTGGATTGGAAAACTGTTGTATCATTTCTTTAAGTGCATGCCCTCTGTGGATACGTATTGCAAATGTACTCTTATCTGGCTCCTGATAAGGAAGTGTTGCATCCAGACTTTCCGTAACAGAATCATCAGTATCTTTATTTCGAAAAAAACATCTCCGAGTCTCTCCTTACAAGGGATATGTCTCATATCGGGTTTAGCACTGCATTTTCATTCGGCGTTTCTACAGTTTTTTCCCTCTCAAAGTATGATGGGAATGATGTATCCAGATGCTCTTCTTCCAAGGACGGCATGGAGGATGTCTCAAGTTTATCTGTACTCAGTGAACATATAAAAACGCAGCATTCTCAGCTTACTTCTCTCATATTCATATTCAACAGTTGTTTGTTCTTCAATCGACTTACACTTAAAATCCTTTAATGTTATCACGAATTCATCCATTGAACCACGAACAGATTCATCGTTTGGAAAGAACAGTGTCTTAGCGGTACTAATCAATTCTTGCATTGTCAACTGTTTGCTTACAGTTTAATGTCTAGTACCACCTCCAGTTTATTCTCTAACTTGTTTCGCCTTTCCGTTGTCACTGTGCATCCAGCCAAGCTCTATTCGTCGTGCTGATTTTAGTGCATTTGTATTTTCTTTCATCTCGAATCTTGAAGAACTGCTTCTTTGTCTGACGTTGAGGTCTGAATGCTTTGATTTCAATCGGCTTCTTATTTTAGTAAGCAGATTGGTTTTTCTTGCCTCTTCCGACGATTTTCCATTATGGCGCCTGCAAAAATCTTTGACTTCAAGACTGTCCCCATACTTTGGAATTTAATTTTCAAGTGGTTCGTCTGTCATCAACCGGATAACAGAACACTCAACCTGAATATAAAGAATATTTGAATTCAGTATCAAATGATTACTAAATGATCGTCCTGATATTTCTGAAATGTGTTCAAATAAAACAAAATAATTCTGGACCTAGACGTAGACTATAAGAGGACGGCAAAACTGAAACTAGCAACCGGATAACTAGAACAGTCAGTCCCTTTGATGTTATTATTTTTCTACAGTGACAAAAGTTTGCCAATATGACATTGCGACTGTGAGTCTGACTTGACGTATTTCGACTAACTGAGTGACATATTAAACCAAGTGTTGACTACATCACGCAGTTATTATCACGACATCATATTAACCAATTATGGATTTTTGATGTGGTGAATAGATAGACCTGAAATGTTAACCGAGACGAAGTTTCGAACCACACATTCACCGACATAAAAGTCCTTAATTGTTATATAATATTAACTATGAAATAATGCTGTTTTATCAATAAAACAATGGATCGTTACAACGTGTCAAGGGAACAGTGCCTCATTTGACAAAGGGCATTGTGACGTTACAATCGAAATGATGCCATAAAGTGATAAATTGACCTGCTATTTCAGAAATCACCGACCTCCACGTGATGGTGATCCAGCCAATGAGGACGTAGGAATAAGTTGTGTCATCTAATATTTAATTTTATCACAATATGCTTCTCATCAAATTACCATAATCTAAATTTCTATATCACGTGTGAACTTCATTGCAAGAGCGCATGCGTATCAGACATCAAAGCAAAGTTGGACAAACTATCTTATTTGAATCCGGAATCTAGATATACAGTTGTAGGACCGCACAACGCACCAAAAATAGCGTTCGCACACCGTGCATACATCGTTCACACACCGTCCACACATCGTCCACACATGGTGCGAACAACTGTGCGATTTAGCAATCGTTCGCCCCGTTGTGCGCTTCTCTCCGCACAACTGTGCGATTTGGTATCATTTGTAGATCAAAATTACGGAATGACAAAAATACGGAAGGCTTGTATGCGATAATGTGCACTGTGTATATATCTGTAATTTCTCATCACAATAATCAAGATTATACAATTTCACAATGCGTGTTACACAGTATTACAGCGACCGTTAGGCTGTCAAGAATGGGTTTGGCTCCAAGGTAACAGAACAGGTAAATAACAATTTGATGAGTGTCCGGAGTTTTACCTAACCAGTGCCTGACACACAGAGCTGATATACGATACCGTTCGACCGTAATGAATAGTATTTGTTATTTGCATTCGTTTGCCTATAGCTCCCCTTCACCTGGATTTTCACACCCCCGGCCTTACCCGACGAGTTACGTAAGTGCCCCAGGCGGTGAGAAAAGTACGGTCCAGGTACATGTACAAAGTGGTTATGTTTACCTGTATACGGGATTGTGTTGTAATTAAACATGTGTCGATTAAGTTTGTTTAAAAACACAGAAAACACAATTTCTAAATATAAGAATGTATAGACAGAAAGATATGTTTATGTATGTTGCTAGAATATAGAAACATACGTAAACATCAAGTTGATATGTTTAAACAGGAATCCGTATAAATTGTTAAGGCATTCCTCAATTTACACCAACCACGATTTTTATCGCACAACGTCCGTCCATCGTGCGCAAGCAATGATCGTCCAGCTTATTATCGTTCGCCAATCGTGCACACACCGTTCACACACCGTGCACACATCGTGCGCACACCGCACATCGTGTAACGTTGTGCGATCCCACAACTGTATCATCTTACCATCATGCGCCAGTGTAACTAACTTTCAAATATAATTAAATTATTTCCAATTAAGCATTGCTAAGATCAAGGAAACAAGTCGATATCTCGACTTACTTAGGCGCTGTCGTGATAAAAGAGTTCTTGATAAACCAGATAGGTTTTGATTATTTTTGAAGTTACCATTTGTTGTGTTAAAACTGTCATAATAAAAGTATTGTCGTGATAAAGCCATCAAGACTAGAACACGTCGGAATTGTGTGATGGTAACAGGAAATGCGCAGCTATTTGTGAATTAAAACATCTTAATATCTCTAGGAAAAAAAACCATAAATCGATATTCAGTGGTTTGTTATAATTATAGAAGTGGTATATTTTGTAATCGAAATTGTTGTGAAAACTTATTACGTCGTGTTGACTTAATCGAAACTGATATTGGAAACTACGTCATAATGATTTGTGAAAACACATTTTCACGTCATGTTGGCCAGTTATGAAAAAAATATTACGTCATCTGCATAACTTGTTTCTGAAAACTAAAACTTAAAATGAGTTATTTTCACATTGATTCTTGTTTTCCGTCTCGTCTGGAGGGAGTTACAAATACAAATGTCTTGTTTTACTTAAATGGGAGACAAATAGAGGTAGATGTACACAGCTTAGATTCGCGATTCTACTCATGCATTCTGATATTTTCGTCTTACTGATGTATTAAGACATGTTCGCATTCTTGGTAAATAATCTTGTACCATATTATCCAAAAGTGGTTATATGTCTATGTCCCTCTCTTCGAGGAACTCCGTCAATGATGCAGCTTCGCTCCTTTAGATTTCTGCAAAAAACGAATTAAACTGCTGTAACTATCAATTGGATCATCTCATTGTTTTTAGCTCACCTGGCCCGATTGTTTGTTCAATTATTTTGTCAAATGTGGTAAAAAAAAACCTGTAATACAACTTCTTCTGAATAACAAAAATGCCTAGGATGATGATGATATTTGGCCAGTAGCATGCTGGAATAAAGGAGTACTGAGTTTGTACAAATGAAAAAAACCTTTTAACAACTTCTGAATAACAAGAGGTATAAGGTGATGATATTTTGCCAGTAACATGCTCGGATGAAAGGCTTCCAAGTTTGTTCAAATGAATGACCTTGACTTATATTCAAGGTCACAAGGGTCGACTACGTTTATAACCTTTAAAAGAACTTCTTTTGAATAACCAAGAGGCCTAAGGTGATGATATTTGGCTAGTAGCATATTGGGATGAAGGGCTACAAAGTTTGTTCAAAGAATGACCTTCATCTTTTTTCAAGGTCACAGGGGTCAAATATGTTTGAAACCTTTAAACAACTTCTTCTGAATAACCAAGAGGCATAGGATAATGCCAGTAACATGTTGGGATGAAGGACTACCAAGTTTATTTATTCCATTTACTTTTAATAAGGAAACTTTCATTTTTGGCATGCATAACTATAAAAGTACTTACTAAACAACTGATAACCTTATACTACTAATAATGAAACAGTATATCTATAGATCAAGATGCTTGCAACAAACTCTATCAATTCATGCTTTAAAAAATGCTATTATAGATCACTACAGAATTCAAAAATATATTTCTATAGGCAAAGGAGTGGATACTGCTTTAAAAATGGAAAATTCTTGGAAGAAATGGAATAAATTATTAGAAATCACTCCCAATCCCTGACAAACCCAAAAAGGATAGCATACATGTGTATATTTTACCTCTGTTAGTTAAATTTTGATTAAAAGAGAGAAATGTAACTCCCTGCCACTTTACTGAAGAAATTAAAATTATTATTATGTTTCAGGTTAAATAAATAGTTGCACTAATAAATGGACACACATGGACTCAACATCTTTACCACTTGGACCCCTTGTTGTCTTCTCNTACAAAATTTGTATTAAATGTTGGTTGAAGAATGAAAATGAGTGTGAAATTATAAAAAAAAAAGTTTGTTCAAATGAATGACCTTGACATATATTCAAGGTCACAGGGGTCAAATATGTTGAAAACATTTAAACGACTTCTTTTTAAAAAGCAAAAGGCCAAGGATGATGATATTTGGCCATTAACATGCTGGGATAAAGGACTACCAAGTGAATGACCTTTGCCCATATTCAAGGTCAACAATATATGTTTAAATCTTTAAATGATTTTTTCTGTATAACAAAAAAGTCCAGGGTAATGATATTTTGCCAGAAGCATGCTGCGTTGGAAGACTATAAACTATATGTCCTTGTTTGACATTCAAGGTCACAGGCGTCATATGTTTAAATCTTTTAATAGGTTCTTATGAATCAAACACTGATAATCTGCATGTAGCTGTATTTTAGTCCACTTTAAAGATTACAAGTGTTAGATTAATACCAGGTGAGCGATGCAGGCCCATTGGGCCTCTTGTTCTTTTATATGACAAGGTTGAAATTTCTGTAGCATTTAGAATTTAGACACAAATTTAGTGTTTGAAGTTTCACATGGTTCTATAAGTACTCTAACTTTGTACAACGCATTGTACTAACTCATCATGGATAAAAGACTATGAACAGAAAGAATTTCTAAACACCGGGGTTATCAAAAAGAAATTATAGAAAAGTTGTAAACATTTGCTTTTGGAAGTTATAACTTTCACACATTAGTATGTTGAAAATGGGTAAAATAATGATCTTACTCCTATTGGTACACTATTAAGCTTCGACCACAAACATTATCTTTACTTTACTTTTTCGGTCTTAACTTTAAAAGTAATGAATTCATGGAAGTATATGAACGGTTTATTTAAATTATTACGGTGCTACATTTAGGACAATAAACAATATTATTTTCTAAATAAATTATCTCGAGCGCTCGGCGAACATTCTGATATTTTCGTTGTTGCATGTAGTTTTAAAATGTATTAGATTTTTTTTTTAGAAAAAGTAATGGTTTTTCCATTGAATACCATATACATTTTACACGAATGGCAGAAAATATCGATATTTCACTTGTTATTCGCAATCGTGAAATATATCGGTATTGAGCCATACTCAAGAAATGAATATGGTATTCAACGGGAAACCATTAAATATCTTTATTTAGACGATCGACGTGAGAATGTCTGTGTTAGTCTGTTGACATGAAAATGACGTAGGGACCTCTGTAGGTAGGGGAATCCCGATCACTTAGTACATGAAATATGCTTTTTTCGTCGTTGTCATATGATCTAAAGTTATTTATGTATAAGCTATCTGTGGTTATCCTGTTTCCTGTAAAATTGCATTTTTTTATTGTTTCCAATTATATGTTTGTCGCAATAATAGTTCCACAAAACCTCATGTTTCTTGTTTATATGTGTGCGACTCTAAACATATTTTCTTGCATCTTGTTATTCTGTAAACATGAGAATTTGTGGTTTAATCTATTTTCTTGCCTCTACTACAAAAATCACCAATCCTTGTAAAACTACAATGTCATTGTACGCATACATTTGTATTTATGATCCAACCACGTAACATTTACCGGAACAACTCTAATCAGTTTATTTCTAAAGAATATTTATACTTGAGAATGTGGAAACATACACGTATCTTGCTTTTGTTACAATTATCTTGTAAAAATGATCGGTAGCCTGATGACGTATTTTATACTTCAATCGTGTGAAATAATATTTATAGATTTTTCTAATGAATATAAGTTTACAAGTACACTTCATGACACGTCAACATGCATGACAGTACACGTGCTCGTCCCTAACAGAGTGGAAATATAATAAACATACAGCACGTGCAAGAATTAAAAACCGCAGAAAACGGCAGAAAAACAAATGTACTGATTTTAGTGTGGAGCTGGTTTTCTACCTAATTTTTCCTTCTCAAATTTTCATCTTTTTTTTTAAAGTTTTTAAACTTTGGTACGGCAGTGTCTCGTTGGATAGCAACAGCTCTATCGTACCTCATAACTCATATAACCCGACATGTTACCCATAATTCACCTCCGTGACAGGAATGACGGCGCACATTTCCTTAATTACCTTATTTATATCAACTGAAATGATATTTACTTGTCATGTTTATTTCTGTGTGGAACCTTTAACCTGTAATGAAAAACATCTTTGATATTTGACTACATTAAAGTAAAAAATATTACCCATAATAATTCATGGCCTGTACAACAAAAGGTGCCGGCGGTAGGATATGCACTGTAGGGTTGTGTAGGGGATAGTCGGCCCTTTTGATGATGACGTTTTGCTAATTGTTACAGATAGGTCTCATTCAATACATAATGTTAGATAAGTCATCTCTGATTGAAACTTTATAATTATAATGAATAACAACGATCAAAGATACCGCTCGACCACCACATCGACGATACCTGTCTTAACATACACTTTTATGTATATGCACTACCTTTAAACTATATCCCCTTTCCTTAGGTGCAAACTCAGGTAAGGCATCCGCCATTACGTATCCTATATTTATCTGTAAATCTGCATTAAGCAAACTTCTATGCCTTCATTGTGAAATTTCAATGAGATGGCGTTTTAATGTAGTTTGCTTTAACTGGCGTTATAGCCAATAGGTACTATATCTTTATACACAAACTAGTATGCCTATATATGTTGCCCCCTCCCCCTCCATTATAAGACCGTCTTCGGTGTAAATATTTATAACTTTGCCTATTGTCCCGTTTACTGTACAGTTAGAACTATATTTTCAGGGTAATAGTTCTTTACAGAGCAGCGATTAAGGCCAAACCTACCACATTATAGTACAGATATATACATTATGTATATTGAAGTACATGTATTACGGAAGAAAATTTTAATAGGCAGATCCGGCAAAAATTCTTTCCTCACACCGACTTCCTTGTAACTCGCTAATATTATCAAAGCTTTTGACAATGGAAGTGGGCTTTGAGGATCCCCATACCACTGACAAAGTCAGTAACCGTGCATTGGGAACGCATTTAGCTATATAGTACAATGTGTTTAGCTTTGATAAATCGTTTTTGAAAAGAAAACCATACCTGATGGGGTTTTATTAAAAGCTATAAAGATGAAATAAACAACAGAGGGACTAGACCGAGATTCGAACCCTAGACTTCAGATTGTTATACTATCGCTCTTATCGACTGAGTTACTTAGTCAAAGAAGTATCCTCACTCAACTTCGAAACAGTCATATCCAAACGGAAATCAAGGGGAGGTTACTGTTTTTACAAAAGAATACACAATGTAGTAGGACAGGGGACCTTGACCCTTCAGCATAGAATCTGAGTTTGAGCATGGCAATGGTTTCATGGGTACTGTACATGAACCAAGGGTTTTGTTCCTATTCCTCTAGTCCCATCAGATCTTTCTAGGGACAAATATCTATATATACGTCTTTCCGAATAGTTTTTGTTGTAAATTGTTTGAAAATAAGTCCTAATTGTTCTTCATTTGTATATTGTAAGTACGGCGTGATTAAAGTTCGTATCAGTATTACCATCAAAGTTAACAATAATCTAAAAACAATATGATTTAACACATGACAGCGACATTGAAAAACGAGGAAACTGTGACTTTAGTCCCAATTAGAAGTTATCACAAGAGTTAAAGTTGACCTCACGTACGTGACAATATCTTTTTAAGCTGAGTTTATCACCATTTGTACTCTTTGTACGTTTATCCGATTATTTGCTTGTGTATCCCCGATTATGCATGATTCAGCATTTGACTCCGACCCCTGTTCGGTTGTCGTAAATCGCAAAGATGTCGTAAAACTGTCAGAAACCTTAATAGCTACGATGTGACGGCTCTGTGACGGCCCGGCGCAGGCTTCAGACGGACTGTGAATATATAAATGTATATAAACCCTGGCGGCACCCGTAATTAACGGCCGGAAAGTGCAATGAAATAGAAATTACCAATATGTACTTTTTTATTTAGATATAATTGAAAAAATTGAGACCGGTGAAGAAGATTTAGTGCAACAAAGGATGAGTGTCTATAAGGCGCTTTTTTGCGCCCAGGTATATTCAGAATTTTACCTCCTTATTTTGTTCAAGAATGTCCTATTGTATGACATGCGGAAAAACTAAGGTGAAACTTTGACCGAAAGTGGGTTTCTGGGGGTACCAAAAGGGGTAGGGTAAATCACAAATATAGTTTGCTGTTTTCAAAATTGGCTTAAATACCAAAATAATACCATTTCTGAATTTGAAAACACAGGGGTGGAGGAGTGGTAGTTTATGTAAAAGATTATCTGTATGCAAAAAGGAAAAAGACTTAGAAATTGACAGAATAGAAATCCTATGGCTGGAAGTTAAAATCGATGAAAACACGTTCTTAGTTGGATGCATAGATAGACCACCGAATTCTTTAGTAGATTACTTGAATATTTTTGATAATATGTTAGAAAAAGTTATTGATTTAAATAAAGACTTGATACTTATAGGCGATATTAATCAAGATATGCTTAACCTTACTCCAAACTCTAGACTTTCAAAAATAATGACTAAATACAATTTAAAAAATCACATACACGAGCCAACCTGGGTTAATGCTAGCTCATCCACTAGTATTGATGTCAGTATGTCAAATAACTGTAATATAGTCAAAAATGTTGAAGTAAATGCACCCTTCTGTAGTGATCACTGTCCAACTAGAACAGAAATAACATATAAAACTCTGAGACAAAAATGTTATAAAAAAATGTATTGTATTATAAGAATGCAGATTTTGTGAGAGCAAATTAATATCAATTATCTATTGACTGAGAGGACAAATTATCACAGTTACATGTAGAAAATATGAATGAATATCTCACACAAGAAATACATTAATGCATAGATACATGTGTACCCCATAAAACCATAACTGTAAGACCGAATGACAAACCCTGGTTTAACAATGACATCAGACTTAAAATTAGACAAAGACGGACTCCTTGGTGTTCTGAGAAGCATTCTGAGATGTTGCCTTCCGATTTGACGCAGGATTTAGGGTTGTTGTACCACTCTTTCATAAGAAGCCAGTCAGTAGACTGGAGGTCGTATTGGTGGAGACGTCGCAACATGAAATTGTGCCATTCTACATCAAAGGCCTTAGAGGCATCGAGGAAGGCTGCGTAGCGGGTACTACCTGTGTCCGTACACTCTGAAATGCATTCCGTCAATAGCAAATTCTCAGATAATGATATAATATGTTTAACTGAAACGAATTTAAATAAAAAAATATTGCTGATACTGATATCCTCCTAGACGACCACAAAGTTATATTTAGGAAAGACAGAGAAACACACAGGGGTGGAGGAGTGGTAGTTTATGTAAAAGATTATCTGTATGCTAAAAGAAGAAAAGACTTAGAAATTGATGGAATAGAAACCCTATGGCTGGAAATCAAAATCGATGAAAACACGTTCTTAGTTGGATGCATATATAGACCACCGAATTCTTCAGTAGATTACTTGAATATTTTTGATAATATGTTAGAGAAAGTTATTGATTTAAATAAAGACTTCAGATACTTATAGGCGATATTAATCAAGATATGCTTAACCTTACTCCAAACTCTAGACTTTCAAAAATAATGACTAAATACAATTTAAAAAATCACATACATGAGCCAACCTGGGTTACTGCAAGCTCATCCACTAGTATTGATGTCAGTATGTCAAATAACTGTAATATAGTCAATGCACCCATCTGTAGTGATCACTGTCCAACTAGAGCAGAAATAACATATAAAACTCTGAAACAAAAATGTTTAAAAAAAACCTGTATTGTATTGTAAGAATGCAGATTTTGTGAGAGCAAATGAATATCTATTATCTATTGACTGAGAGGACAAATTATCACAGTTACATGTAGAAAATATGAATGAATATCTCACACAAGAAATACATGAATGCATAGATAAATTTGTACCCCATAAAACCATAACTGTAAGACCGAATGACAAACCTTGGTTTAACAATGACATCAGACTTAAAATTAGCCAAGAAATGGACAAAACAAAAACGCTAAACAAAACAATACTGAGATAGCATGGAGTACATTTAGGCATTTACGAAATGAGGTCATTACGCTAGTCAGAAAAGCAAAGGAAATATATCTTGAAAAACTCCAAAACTCGCTTTTTGAATAATCTACTCCTAAAGATAAATGGTGGAAAATTGCAAAAAAAGTCTTAAATATCAACAATAAAAGTAATGACAAATCACCATTAAAGTAAATGGCAAGATAATAACTCATCCTGTAGAGAAAGCTACTAAACAAATATTTTACTACTATCTCAACTTCAAATAAAACAGATGATGATGTTACACCACTTACTGAATTTCCACCATTTACCTTTAGTAATATCATTATTACAGAGCAAGATATCAAAGATCAGCTCCATTTAATAAATACCAATAAATCAGCAGGTCCAGATAATATTTCCCCCTACCTTGTAAAGAGAATATCTGCATCTCTAGTTAAACCCTTATTAATATTATTTAATAAATCAATAAAGTCGAGTTGCCTCTCTTACACCTGGAAATGTGTTAATGTTGTCCTTATATATAAAGGTAAAGGTCAAAAGTGTGATCCAACTAACTATAGACCAATCTCTTTGACTCGCATATTTAAATAATTGTTGTAATATTTTTTTTTAAATACTTATACAATTATCTGTCTTTAAAAGATATAATATCAAAAAATCAATCAGGTTTCTTACCTAAAGACTCTACAGTTAATCAATTTATGTTACTGTATAATACTATAGTAAGTCAGCTGGATGAAGGAAATGAAATAAGGCTAGTTTTTTGACATAAGTAAGGCATTTGACAGGGTGTGGCATAGAGGATTAAAACACAAATTGGAAAAATATGGAATTAAGAATAATATATTGGGGTGGTTCAAAGATTATATCAGAGATAGAAAACAAAGAGTAATATATTATGGTTTCCATTCTACTTGGCAAATGTTGAAAGCTGGGGTACCTCAGGGCTCGGTCCTAGGACCATACTTATTTCTTTTGTATATTAATGATCTGAAAAATGAGATAGGATGTAATATAAAATTATTCGCTGATGATACTTCAGTATGCATAATAATAATAGACAATAATCATCAGCAAGCAGCAAACAGTCTGAATAAAGACCTACGCAAAATATCAAAATGGGCAAATGATTAGGGTATACTTTTCAATCCAGACAAAACTGAATCTTAAATAGTATCTAAAAAAATTACTGCAGTTAACCTACATCCACACCAATTTAATAATATCCAGGTAAGTAATATTACAAATCACAAACATCTAGGGGTTTATTTAAATGAACAAGGTAACTGGACACATCATATCAACTTTATTTTTGAAAAGGCATCTAAAAGAGTAAATGTCCTAAGAATGTTGAAATATAAAATTTGTAGAAAGGCACTTGAAATATTGTATACTACACTTATCAGGCCTATTCTACAGAATGCTTGTGTGATATGGGATAACTGTACAAGACAAGAAAAAGATATCTTGGAATCTATCCAGCTTGATGTTATTAAGATAATTACTGGTCTAAGAAATGGCACTAGCCATTGTATATTATATAAAGAAATAGGGTGGGAAAGTTTACAGAATAGGAGGGATAAACATAAACACATCTTTTTCTTTAAAATAACAAACAAAATTACCCCAAATTATCTACATGAAATTATTCAACCATATATATTAAACCCAGAAGAAAATACACACAATCTTAGGCACTCAAGAATTTTCAATGTGCCTCTTCCTAGAACCACGCTATATGCTTATAGTTTTTTCCCAGTATGATGAACATATGGAACATAGCCAATAATAACTTTACTAATATTACTAAAATTATTACTTTTAAAAGGGAAATACAAAAGGTAATTGTAGGGGACACAGAACAAAATGTGTGTACTCCTGTATTTAAATACTGGTTCACGAAAAAGTAACATATTAATGTGTCAATTAAGAAATGGTGCTAGTCAACTAAACTATGATCTGTTTAAAGATCACTTGAAAAATAGTCCAAACTGTCCTTGTAGTCACCCAGTTGAAAACTCTTATCATTTCTTTTTTGAATGTCCTCTCTATACAGAAGAACGACAAACTTTTATGCAAGATCTTATGTTAAATGATGGAGATTTCCATAATACAATATCTTTAAATACTATTATAAATGGTAACACTGATAATATTGATTTACAGAACAACCAATTGATGGAGTGTGTGTATAAATACATTAATGCCACAGGACGGTTCAAATAGATTAATTAAGTTAAATATACAAGCTGTATGTGGTTGGTGTATTGTTTGTATTCTGATAAGATAAGATAAATTCATTATTTCTGTTGATAGTGGATAATTTATACATATATTAATATATAATATACCAAGGTTGATTGATCACCGGGCAACAAATGTCCAGGGACTTTATGTGGCCATGACACTTAAGGTATGATGGAGTAATGTAAATCAATAGTTATAATTTATTTAATTATTGAAAAACTAATAATTTATTATGAAATACCAAAATGCCATATATGTGTATCCTTTGAACTAGTGTACTTTGTTATCATAGTTAATGCCCAACTGCACATTAATTTAAAACAAATATAAACTACATTAAATAAACCAACAAACCCATGCCAGTAGAAACAAATGTGGTGTTAGAGTGTATGAGTGAGTGTTCGAGATTATTTTGTGTTCTTCTATAATTATTTATGTTTTCTTTTTGTGTTTTCATTTTTTTCTTTTTTTTCTGTTTTCATTTTTTTTCTTTTTTTTCTGTAATCTTTTAGTTCATTTTCTATTTGATTTTCCAACTCATCTCAATACATATCTACTTCAAATAAGTCCTGGTACATTTCGTTATTAGCATACATGCATGTATCAGTTTTGCTTTATTTCATGTTGCCGTAGCATATTTAATTCGATTTGGAATACTGTGTATATCCATAACGGTATATTTAATTCGTCTTGACACAAATTTTACAACTGTATTAAATATCAATATCGCAAAGTTCGTATTATTTTTATTTTTTTTATGGATTTTTTTTATCTTAAGTCCATGTATCACATGAAATAATGTAATTTTGTAGAAACATGAAAATATTAATCCAGCCTAATTATTGTATATTACCTAGCAATAAATGTACCCAAGTGTCATGAGGTGAGTTGAAATATAATGTATGTATGTAAATATTGTATTCAATGTCTTCAAATATCAAAAGTATGCTGGAAGCCATGGAGAGAGCTTATATAGGCAAAGCCTGTTGCTCAATCCTTTTGTTTAATCAATAAAATATATTTGAAATGAAATGTAGACGTTCTATGAGGTATTTGTGACTAGTAGGGCTAAGTGTGAATATAGTAGACGTTATATCAGGAACATGTGACTATTAGGGCTAAGTATGTATATGGTAGATGTTCTATCAGCTGTATGTGACCAGTGGGGTTAAGTGTGACTATGGTAGAATGTCCTATCAGGTATCTGAGATCGGTTGGACAATATATGGCTACTGTGAGTAAGATGCTAGGTTTGTGTTGCCTGTTGTTTATAATGTGTTTTGTCGTGGTGGATGGTTTGAAATCTACCAGTGACCTGGCACTCTAGTGTGATTAGCACTGCAATGTCGACATGAGCACTTTCTATCACCGGCCGATACCGTCGCTAAGAATAATGAAAATGTGAGCCTCTAAAATTACAATTGCTTGATTGGTCTCTCGGTTATTAAACGGGCATGCTCATCGCACAGCCTGTATATTGATATTAATTTGCCGCGTAGGACAACTGGAGGTCCCTGTGAACGTAAAACCTATCAAATACACACGCCGGAATTTAGCGATGAACCCGAGACGATGATTGCTGTACCCGACACGCCAGTCGTTTAGGTGACATATAATACTGTTATCTACCCCACATAACATGCCGGTTGTATAAAACACGAAACTGTGTTACGGTATTTTTCACCATAAATTTATACAAAAAAACAGGTGGTTCCGGTCTGTTGATTTTAATTTAGTCCTGTTAACGGCCGCCGGTGGCTCCGTGGCGGGTTATCGTCGGCTGAATATACAATGGCGACCGCTGCCTGTTTTATGAGCTGCTTTTATCAATAAATTAGTCGTAAATACGGGCCCCGGGGATGTCTATGTGGGCGAGTACATACATATGAAGTTATAACCGTCCGATGACGATTAAAACGATACCGTCTCACAAGACGCTCGTACTCAGGTACCTTATAGACACACAAATATCGGTAGGTGACGCTTACATACTGTCAAGGGACGCTTACACCTCTTCAAAAAATCTACTGGGGACATTTACACCTTACGTCATGGATAGCTTACATCTACGAAAAGGATCTGGAGGGACACAATGTCGTCAAGGGTTGGTTGGTTCTAAAGCAAAGTAAAGTTGGACAGTTATTCGTTATTCGTTATTCGTTATTGAATAACGAATAACTGTCTAACTTTACTTTCCGGGGAGCGGAAGTAAAGTTGGACAGTTATTCGTTATTCGTTATTCGTTTACTTTACAGTTATTCGTTATTCGTTAACTTAGTCTGTAGTTACGCATATCGAATTTGGGATTTGACATGAAAACAAAGATGGCCGACAGGCGGCTACATGTTTTTAGATACTGCAGCGTCCGTCGTCCATCGTCCGTCCGTCGTCCGACCGTCAACTTTTCCTAAAAACCGTTAATAGTCATGAACGACTGAGCAGATTTTGACCTAATTTAGTTAGATGCATCCTTGGAGGAATGGGAACAAATTTCTGAATAAATAGTGGGTCTGGCCCCCCTGGGAGCTGAGGGACGGGGCCCAATAGGGGATATATAGCAACTTCTTATTTAAAATCATTCTTCTTCTGTAGGAATGAAGGATTTGTTTCATATTTGGTCAGAAACATCCTTGGGGGAAGGGAAACATATTTTGTATAAATGGTGGGTCTGTACCACCTGGGGACTGAGGGGCGGGGCCCAATAGGAGAAATATAGCTAATTCTTTAAAATCCTTCTTCTTCTGTAGGAATGAAAGGATTTGTTTCATGTTTAGTCTGAAGCATCCTTAGGAGAAGGGGAACCAATTTTGTATAAACAGTGGGTCTGGCCCCCAGGGACCCGATGGGAGGGGCCCAATAGGGGAGACATAGCAAATTATTCTTTAAAATCCTTCTTCTATAGGAATGAAAGAAATTTGTCCATATTTGGTGTACAGCATCCTTGAGTAAAAGGGGAACACATTTGGTATAAACAGTGGGTGTGGGCCCCTGGGACCTGAGGGGCGGGGTCCAATAGGGGAAATAGAGGTTAAACCTTTTATAATCTCTTCTACCATAGGAATTAAGGAATTTTATCCTAATTCAGTCTGGAGCATCCTTGGGCCAAGGGGACTCAATTTTGCATAATTGGTGGGTATGACCCCTAGGGGCATAGGGGTGGGGCTCTGTTTGAAGTTTTATGGATTTTTCTGAAATTGCATATGTACTTACAGAACCTACCATGGAGTGCTATATCTTTACTTCATACCAAATATTTTAAACATATTCAGGTGAGCGATACAGGCCCTCTGGGCCTCTTGTTTGAATTTTGAAATTAAGATGAATAGTGTTGTTGCTATTTCTCAAAAAGTATTCGAATGATCTTTCTGATCTTGTTATGAATGTCAAATGTTGTGTCTGATTAAAACCAAGTTGGTTGACGAGCGGCCATATGGAATGTTGAGAGTTAAAGTATGATAACATTGTTTCACAGAAAGTAATGAGAGGATCTTCATCAAATTTGACATGAAGGTTTCCCGTGGTCTTCTGTCATGCATTAAAGGGTCTGATCAAGATATTACGATGGGTGACAGACTGTTATTTTGAATTAAGAGATTGAAAGGAAGTTAGCGTTATTTCTCAATAAGTACTTGATAGATCTGTATCCGATTTCAAATGGCCTTAGTTGTGCATGTTTCATATTACGGCTGTTTATAAAAAGCAAAATAGTCGCAAAGGTACTACTTGATTTTGACAGTTACAGTTTGTTATCCATATTTATTGACAGATCTTTCTTAAAATTCAAATTTAGGTTCTCCTTCTTACAGAGTAGGCACCATGCAAGTAAATATGTAGCACAACAACCTGACTTTGAAAGTTCAATGTCATACAAATCTGTTAAAAATGTGTATGAAAATTTACTATAAGTAAACAAATTGTTTACGTGGCTTATTCCAACAGAAAAGAGATAAACAGAGTAAAGATCAATAGAACATGAAAACTAAGAAGATGGTACGATGTTAGGCGCCAGGATTGATCTGTGTAGACAGAAACGTACTAAAAGAGGTGTTTGGAATTAGAAAGAAAACTTAGTAAATTCATATTGAATGATCAGCAATCAGATGTTGTTAGATTTTGACCAAATTTAGTACGGCTATGTTCAAATTTTGTAAAAAAAAAAGGAGTATGATGTCGCTACAACATTTATTACGGGATTATTTTAAGAGTCTAGTGTCCAAATAGGATTTGAACTCGAGCCAATGCCAAACGTTTAAAAGGTTCAACGTACAAGGGATGCCACAAAGATAGTTAACATCGAACTTATTGTTCACTCCGAGCCAATACCATGAACATAGTATTAGTACGACAATTTATGTGTTCATAATCATACAGAATATGGTCACAACACTTGAATGGTTCCAGATAGTGGGGGTCCGGCAATAACCGTTTGCATTAAGTTTAGTAGGATTTAAATAGGTATTTAACAAGAGTTGGACCAGGAAAATGAATTTGAAATTCTATTGGTAAATAGCTTGTGCACAGGGTTTGGAAATATCTAGAAAAAATGTAGATATCCATCTTTTGAAAGGTTCCACATATGATAGATTTATACGTAGTTATCGATTTAAATCAAAAAGTGGAGTTACAAATATGAATTTGCATAAATAGACATTTTTGTTGATTTATATTGATCCCGGTGCTCTTGTGTTTGATAAGAATTTGGAGAATATCATAATACATGTATACTTGATTCATTTGAGTTGTACATTTACTCAGGTTTTACACATTCGACAAACGCACCATCATGATGTCATCTTTCGAGACATGCTTTTATCCTTAATGAACAAACAACATTAAGACTTGAAACATGTGTATCTTTTTTTATCCATGTACATTCTGTCATTATTCTTGCATGAGCATATTGGCATTATTATACAAACACATCAACTTAATTAAGGAGTTATTTTAATGAATGGTGAATAAAATATTATTTAAGAATATATATCAGGTAAATAAGTTATTTTCCTATGCATTGCCCACACAATTTATATCCGTATTGTTATTACATTGTTCAGAAAAATACTCCTGCGTTTCATTTCAGTTGGTAAATATACATATAAAATGATACCGATGAAATATTTTGAGTAAAAACATGCACACTCTTAACATCGAAACACATTGAAGATAAAAAGTATTAACAACATATAATGTAAAATGACGTATATAATTATAAAAGGCGGAAAACACATGGATTTCACGAAAACATCAAACTTATTGAATAGACATAAAAGCCAACTGAGTGATATTCTGACAGGGAGGGGCTTAGTATAAAATAGCGTTATGCGCATGACTATGAAATGGTACAGCACAGACGTATATATATATATTTAGAATAAAAAAATGAAATTGGGTATCAAAGAGCTAAACTCCCTGACTGGATAGACATGGATAAGGGACGGATTTTATTCTTAATATCATTGTCACTTATGACATTTGAATGAATTGCACCTCGAATAAATTTTCAAATAACTTGATATTATAGTTAAGATTAAATAAGTGAGTGCAACTATATTGAGCCAATTAATGACAATTTAAAAGTGTTGTTTAGTAATAGAGCACACCATGTTAATCACGGAGCACAACTGAGCAAAGTCAGAATGTTTTTTTCAGATTTTAAGTCTATAAATCTTGGATAATAAATTTGTAATTAACATTACAATAGTGTGGTAGGCAATCAAATAAAATGAATTCAATATCATCACAGAATTATGTTGTTATCAAAATTGTTCGAACTCTCACAATGTTCAGCTCTCTTTTGAAATTTTAGTTTAATAATTAATCAAGCAGTATGAGGACACTCAACGGTAGAATTAAGAAAGGGTTATAATTGCAATGTTTGTATATTCGGAATTCCTGCCATCAAACAAAACGTAAAAACAGTATAAGTTTATATTGACTCCAAAACGCACGACATGTACAGGTTATCATTCTCCCTTCACAACCAAAAACCTCTTGAATATATTATGACAGTCATCATTGGATTGGGTTTTACAGGATGGTGATTTTAATGACAAATTTTACATCATAAACAAAAATAATACAATGACAGGACAAGATTACATCAAGAGTAGAAGTGGAATACCAGTATTTCTTTCGCATGACTTAAAACAAATCAATTGACTGCCAGTCAATGTGATAATTATTATATGTAATACATTAAGATCATAACAATGAGCAATATTTGCAAAAACAATTTTAGAATGAAGAAGTTTAGAGTAACATTTTGTTTTTTGAACACACATATATTGTCCAATAGTATAGTTCGACACAAACAAGTAACCAATGAATAAGGTGGGGAAACTTTGTACAGATGTAGACGTAGGTGTTATTCAGGCATACGTGTTTGAATTGGACTCAACCTTGAGCTCCTCCAAAATCGTTTTTCTCGTCATCATTGTCTGAAAAATACAAAGATACAAAGATGTTCACTTGAACAGGACACTTGAAATAACCAGCTTGCAATAAATGTTACAAACTTTGCTGTTCGACTCCTTTGCAAAAATCCTTTAGTGGGTGTCAATGGTAAAATAATTTGCACTGATGGGTGAAATATTATACCTCCAAATATGCCTTTATTTGGAGGTATAGATATAAAAACAAACGTCTTATTAATTCTCTGAGCATCATTGTTTTGAATTCATCTAGTTTATGAGATATGAATCTACATATATATATTTCATATAATGCCTTATAAATTTAGTTATAGAGGCTTAAAAATGTATTACCTTATCAAAAGATAATGGTGAATCAGTTACGAGGCACTTTCCATACACCATGACGAATAGGCCACAATCGTAACTGTTGTCCTGGAGAGTAGCAGTCTGCATATAGAAAAAAGCATGTATGTTGAATTTGGAATCATGTCAAATGTAGCTCAGTTAGGTAAGTACTTGTTATAAATTGTTGTTGTTTTAAATGAAATCATTAGTGATGTAATTTTGCAAAGTTTTAACTAAGCAGCAACATTGGACTATTGTGCCAACGATACAATAGGATGAATGGGCCTGCATCTCCCACCTTCTATTCACCGATGCTGACAAATTTAATTTATATGTTGCATATAAACAGTAGGTCAAAGTCGAATTCTCAAAAAATTAATGATTGAAAACAAGCTGAAATTGTACATTTGCAATACTTTAATACATAGTCTAAGTAAAAATTTAAAGTGGTTTAATTTTATTCGTTTGCAAAAACAGAACTGTGCTGTGGGCAAACAAGCTCAATATTTAATATGATCATTTGAGGGTTATGTTATTTTGAAGTAATTCATGGTTTCATAAAAATGTAAACACAAATTCAACTGAGATACTGCGAGTCATTTGAGCAAAACAGTTTTGATAGACAGTCATCCTAGGTAGCTGCAGGTGCAATAGTTTCATTCTTTAATTCAGTATACTCCTTTGACCTGTGTGTATATATGACAGTATATACACACATGACATAAACATGGTTATCGTTCTCGTAGGTGAAGTAATGAAACATGGAATATACAATCCGGTATATGATCAATTGCGCCATGCTTAGAGAGGAATTGATACCTTTTCCAAATGCCGGTCTCTTCTGAGCTTAATGCCTTCAAAATCTGCATACATCTTTCTGCAAAGAAAAAGTACTTTCTACTCTTATACTAAAATTAGAATTGTGATACAGATGACAAATGTAACGGGTTTTCAGAATATAATGCTTGCAATACTTGTATAGCAGATGACACTGCAAACATCAGTAGTTTGTTAATTGATAAAAACGTAGTGTGGAGTGTAGTTAGAATTACCTGATTTTCTTGACTAGTTTTGTATTAGTGAAACCAGCAGGATCCAGGACGACGAACCTCTTTTTACGTGGAAAAATCGCCTGAAATATGAAATAGACCAGATCCATACAGAAAATACACTGTACATAATATTTGATTTTGGTTAGTCGTACATAACAATTTAAACCGATTATTGAATTAGAAATTCATTCCATCTCTGATGTCAACAATTAATTCGGTCATTTGTCTTGTTGTACAAATATGCTATAATTACATCATATTAAAGATAAATAATGTCATATTCTTTAATTTTTACAACATGAATGGGAGCTCAAAGAACGCTCAAAGTTTGTGTTAGCTATTTGAGTTGTCTGATTGCTTGAGACTTAGGAGATCATGTAGATAATCATCGTTAAAATTATTATATAGTAGTCTGTTGGACTCTCTCTCTCTCTCTCTCTCTCTCTCTCTCTCTCTCTCTC
>NW_018408826.1:198943-210840 GCF_002113885.1 Mizuhopecten yessoensis
TTTTCATCCATTCAAGGGACTGCGTAATGCTGCAAACACATAATTGAGTTATGTAAGCGCAGATTGACATTTCGATGAATAGTTAAATTACGAAGGTTACTTATGTTGTTATTGTTTTGAAAATAATGCTACACGAACCTGATCATTAATCCAGTTTTCTTTCTCAAGCGTGCGGATGTCTTCTGCAAGAAGGTCAATACCTCCTACGGTAATCAAACGGTGATCCTAAAATATCATCAGACTTACAATTACAATAGTATATTATTGGTAAAACTTACGATGATCCTAAAATATCATCAGACTTACAATTACATTAGTATATTATTGGTAGAACTTACGGTGATCCTAAAATATCATCAGACTTACACTTACAATATTATATTATTGGTAGAACTTACGCTATGTCGAAAACGGCTTTACTTGTTAAGCTGATATACCTTTTAAATCTCCTATATTTAATGTGTACTGGATAGTAAAACAATCTTACATGTGGAGTATTTGGGGGGAAAAGACTGTTTTCTTTCATCGTGTTAGTGTCGTTACTAAATGTCCTATATCAAATTAATGAAATATCTGCGTGATTCTGATAATTAAAAGTAACACAGGACACAATTCCTCCCTTTTTGCTTTAATGAAGAAATAACTAACACGTTGCTTTCCAAATGTGTCTTCCTGAGCTGAGTAGCCATCATCAACGCTGTTTCTGTTATTCCTCTCAAAGTAAACAACGTATGCATTTCTCTGCAATTAGAAATTACGAACAAAATTCATATTTCCTTGTCAATGATATTGAGAACTGCAAGAATTTTGGAAAAGTGTCATATGCCTACAAATACATTATATCATTGTACTGATTGTTTTAATATATGACTGTATTTGTATTAATTAATCCAACGTTACCTTCACAAATTCGGTGTCTATAAAAGAATCTTTCTTCCTCGAAACCAAAGTGTCATCAAACATCATCGCTGTATGTCTATCGACGGTTAACGTGGTATCTGAAATACATTGAGGAATATTAACTATATCATAAATCCAAACTAGAGCAGACATTATGTTTTGGTTTTATTTTAAGACTCTTTTGAAACAATTATTACACATATATGTGGGGAATTTTGAGACGTCTTGCGTGACCTATTAGTTGCAGAAAACGTAACACATTCGATTGCAATAGAGTTTGCAAATACTCTCGCAGTAATTGTTTTTAAACAAAAGACCCTTAAACTTGTGCTTATAGATGATGTACGGCATAGATGTAGTCCAAGACAAAAATATACCTGTTTTACATTACCCTAACATTATGTTCCTGACTACTTACAAGTCCGGATAATAGGTGAAATATATTGATTTGTTATGCCTTATAAGTGGGATCAATCATATCGTGTTAAGAATGCTGGCTTATGATATTACCAGGCAAACTTTTGGCTGTGAGTATTATTCTATTTTTATTCTCATTTTCAAGTAAAGTAGATCATTCAGAGAATGGTAATGCTCTATAACCTTGTACAATGGTACTCTGTCTGTTGTATGACAATGTCGAAGTCACATTTATCAGCTGAGACGATTAAAGAAGAGGTTCCTAAATATTCCAACACAATGGACGTATTGAGAAAAAAAAATAAAGCATATTTTATTCCAATTTGTCCTATCGGTCACAAAGATATGTGTATCCCATTCGTATTATCATTGCATTTTGTTGAAATACAACAATGAAGACAACAATGTTTTTGCGTTTGCTAGTTTTTTTTGTTTTTGTTTTGGCATTTAATATATTATTATTGTATCAACTAAGATCAACCAATGAGTTTTCAAAAACAATAACATACCTTCTGCTTTTCTAAATCTTTAAATTGAAACAATGTTATAGGTAAGTAAGTAGAAAATGTCAAGACAAAAGCGAAGGATCTTTAAGAAACATTTTGTGAATGATACCGAAACATTAGTCTGATGTCTTTGATGAAGATGGTAAAATCGAGAGGCTTTAAGTTGTGTAAGTTCCTCATTAATCTGGAAAGCACAAGTAGCAGCATATCGAGCTGTCATGTTTGACTAGAGGATATGTGTTAAGAGAGCGGAGTCCTTTGAGTTTGAAGCTGCAACCTTTGACAACATACATACACACATACGACCCACCGATTCTCCCTTTATGACATACGCACACGTCACCTCGTTGTTATCTTCAACCTTTGTGTAAGGTTTTATAAGCCATTGGGGAAGTACATGCACAGTTATAGACGTCATGTCTTTTGTAAAATCGAGATGTAAACAATATAAACGTATGTATATTTGTGTGTGTATGGTAGCCTTAGGTCCATAAAAAAATATATCCAAGACTAAGACCACTTTGTGAATATTTTTTAATGTAATAAAAGCATCAGTAGGGGACTTCTGCATTCAAATTTATAACGTGAAAACGACAATTTATAACGCTTTAGATAAATGTAAGGGTATGCATGCAATATCCTTCATAGAATGGTTGTAAATATCGTTATCCCATCAGGTAACTGAAACTATCAAACTGTTATAGACTTACAATGACCACTTGTGACCAACGTTCCGTGATGTATCTGTAGAAAATGTCTAGCTAATTAATATACAAATACATTACGTCATTGCAGATATTAGCAACTGGACAAGTTATACTATGAGCGTACAAGTAAAAAGTACCTTGTAAATCCCATTCCTTATTAAACAAACTATTTATAAATTACATTTTTTTTACATTTGATGTATAAAATAGTCTTTTTGTCACTAGCAGTAGGAAGTAAATTGTGTAATGAAGAAGATATGTTAATAAGTTGACTTCACTAAATGGGTATTTTGTATCTAACCTTTCTTGACATGCAGTTAAAAGGTTTGGTGGTGGTTGAGGGTCGGCTATAATCATTTTAGAACTATATAAAATTAGTGTTTGATAATCGTTTGGCATATGTTTTGATTAAGATAGCAGCATAGGCATGTTAGATTTGAAAAACATTTTGAAGCATCATCCAAATTCACATACCTGTACTGATTTCAGAGAAAAATTCCAAGAGAAACCAGGAATCGTCACTGATCTGAAAGACGAATGTTTAATATACAATTGATGTACAAAGTGTTTTTTTACCTACAAGCAAATGAAATGCCATTTATAAGTTAATGAATTTCTTTACAATATCAATTGTATTTCAATACATATATTAAAGTCTGTCGTGCATATAACGGCTTTACCTGTTAATGTGAATTGCAACATTCAGTTTGTGCAGAGAGAAATCAAATCTTTTGATCTGGATTATCAGTGCAGATGGGGCGACAACAACGACTGGCAACTCAACATGTGGGCGTGGTTCCATGCATCCTTCACAGAATCTGGTTTATAGTAGAAAAGTGGCATTTTCATGTTTGTTATACAGAAAAATGGAAATGTTCATTATGTAACATGATGTCTATAATAGTGAACAGGACTTTACTGGAAAAAATACGTAAATGTTGGTGATATTTGTATATAACGCTTTAATGTAAGTTATGAGTATGCAGAACTGAACAGATACACGCAATGTGATTTACTGCATCCTGAAAAGAAACAGACAAAAATAATATTACTTTTAAGTTGAAACTATGATTCAGCATTCTAACTAATGTCCAAAGATGTTAGTAAGAAAACTGAACAAATGCGAAATAGTTTTAATTGCAATATTTATTAATAAATGTGAGCGACTCAGTCAGGAAAAAAGTGTGTCGATTTAACATATTTCATATTGATTTAATTAGAAAACATTGGACATTTAAAGGTATATCATTCATTATTGATACTTGTAATTCGTATAATGAACGAGTGTTATGCACTTACATTTCAACATCAGTAACAACCAATTGGATTACCATCGCTTTTGTCCCTAGCATTACCAAGAAGTCCTACAGTGACGCATAAGCTGTATGGTGCAAAATTCATTTGAGGCAAACTGTATGAATCATTATCTTTTTGCATATTCAACTATCTTTGTGTGTGTTATGTTTATCCTTCGAGATACAAGGCTCTGTTTCTTCGTCACAAGGTCATAGGTAATAAGCGTCCTGCTATATATATATTTGTAAGAGGGTAATGATGGATATATAACCAACTTATTTAGACATTGACTGAGTGAGCCCAGTTTTAAAAAGCCTCATGAATTGGACTATTATAAAGAGTGTTTTGGTCACCTTTTCTTTAGCACATATACCTACACTTCATTGTCCTCTGACAGAACTTGTTCTTTAAAGTATTCATCGATGCAATCCTGTAAAGAAGGATTCCTTACGCTCGGCAACTCAACAGGCAAGGTTGTGAGAAGTTGGTCGTCAGATGATCGAATCTGAAATACGATATATTGTTAGATAGTTACATTGCTGAATTGTTGCATTGTTAACCAATATGGCATGGTTATAGTACGTGAGAAAATAAGCTGGATTCAGTTTAATGAAACTAGCAATTGGTCAGGCTACCTTGAGTATATAAAAGCAACTGAAAATCACATATGTGAAATATCCTATTTTGGGGATATGCTAATTTCATTAATCAAAACATTGATAAGAATCGTATGCGGTGTGATATTTCAAACAGAATATGTGTAATTTTAACTTCAATGGAATTTAATTTGAAACAATATACAAATGTTTCATATTTGTGAATAAGATCAAAATTATCACAGCAGAGTCAATGCTTTGTTCGTGCCCGAAAATGCTTTACTTGATGTGTTAAAGTAGATTTATAATTTATATTTTTCTGTTGCATGAAAATACTTGATTTGCTGGTATAACATGAGTACTAAACAGTGTGTAATATCATAAGTTGTAATGAAATCGAACAAATACAATAAACTGTTATATATGTGCATTGGCATTTGAAATGATTTCACGTCAAATATATTTTTTGTAATTCAATGTTCACAAAATAATATGAT
The DNA here is from genome assembly GCF_002113885.1 of Mizuhopecten yessoensis. Classification (NCBI taxonomy): domain Eukaryota; kingdom Metazoa; phylum Mollusca; class Bivalvia; order Pectinida; family Pectinidae; genus Mizuhopecten; species Mizuhopecten yessoensis. The sequence goes on from NW_018408826.1 coordinate 203,863, forward strand.
TTTTCCCTTTTAGAACAGTTGTATGCATTAAAGCACCAAATAAATAGGCAATATACCCGTCCACATCTTGCACAAGTTCGATCATAATGAAGACTCATTGGCTGGAACATCTGTTTGGCAGCAAATCGGTGCAGTAATGAATGAATCAACGGACATGGGTCTTGCTGGGCGCGTACGTTAATTTGTTGAAATTCATCCATAGTCTTCAAAGATTCCTAATGAAAGTAATAAGACAATATAAATTTGGATGGTAAATAGCATTAAGAAATGTGGCAGAGTAAATATATGTACTAAAGTATCTGAAACATTATTTTATGTCGAACCCGTTTATTAGCTATATCCGAAATAACTTGTATTCAATTACATGCGATGTAACTGCGTAACCACACATAATTGAAAAATAGTATGCATAGAGTGCAATAATGCAAAGGGTGTAGTTTTCCTTTTTTTATTCGTGCAACTTTTAAAAAAATCAATATAGATACCTACAAGTTAAAACAATAGAAACAGGTTACAGAATAATATTTAAATTTTGGCAAAATACGGTTATTTATAAACATGTAGATTGAAAACAGAAAACACAAACAAATGTGAGAAACAAACAAATTATATGCCACTACTACATTATACATGTACTCACAAGTATGTCGTCTGCTGAATGTTTGAACGTCATGATGCCTGTCTTTTGGCGTAAAACGTTCAACATGTTTTGGACAGCATGTAACTCGTCCTCGCTAGTGTCTGTCATACAAAAAAATGTGGTTGCTTAATATTTTCTAAAAAGCAGAATGTACAATATTTTTCACAGACAGATATTGATTCATTTAACCTTATATATGATATAACATATCGACACAATGCATTATTTACTATCTATGTATCTCGAAATAGTTCAGAATTGTATCTTAAATATCCATGTGTAACTGACCAAAAAAGTAACAATGAATTAAAAACGAAATTTCCCGATTGGCATGACTTACGCTTTAATGAGAAATTTCAGAACCAAAATCCATATCTTGCAGCATGTTTCACTGAGTTGATACGTACATTCATGTCTAATATCATTTATTGTATAAAAATCAAGTGAAAACGCGAAACAAATCGTTTAATGAAGCAATGTTCTGTATGCTTTATGAAAAATGAAGGCTATACATCTTGCATAATTATTTCTGAAAGGAGAAAACTTTTCGATGAAAACGCAACAAACACGAATAAAACGCATGCTTTTTACATGGTTTTAGCGTAAATGTGGATATGGACAGATATTGTTCGGCTAGTATTGAAAAAAACTTACCCGAATTCCTTCGTGTGAATTCGTCGAACTCTTTGAATGCTTGGAGGGTGGAATTCAACCAACACGTACTTCCTTTGTTGATAAGACCATTCCTAGGGATGTCGTCTGTGTCGTCCACAATTTGCACTTGTGGTTGTTTTGTGTCCATTTGATCATGTTTCTTTTTATCTTTTCTCATTGTTTGTTTTTTAGCCTGTTTGGCTCTTTTCAGCTTTGGGGACGGAATGGTAGTGGGTCTGTTGAAGTATCTGCTTTGCTTTGTTCTTTTTTTGCCGCTCCATTTCTCTTCTTTAAGTTCAATATCCGAATGGGGGTCCTGTTTTTTGTCTGGTTTTGATGTGCTGACGGATTGTCGAAATGCTCTCAACCTTCCTCGCAAACTTTTCATGATTGTTCTTAAGAACTCAGCTGTTCGCACCCTTCTTCTTCTCTGAAAGATATTCTCTTTTACAATCTTAAACCAGTTTTCCACTGTATTGTTTGTGTCCCTTGTTAAATCGCTCTCAAGAAGACATCCACTCCACAACGGAAATAGAGGCATATACTTAGTGAAAGCTTCATGTGCTTCCGAAGAGAAATACGCATTTGTGCAGGGACCCGTATCAGCATCTTCGTCTTTGCACACAAATTTGTCAAAATATAATGTGAACGGCGAAATTTCTCTGATAGTGCTCCGTTTTCCTTCATCGTCAAGAGGAGGCATATCATCCACTTCCTCACCAACCTGGTCACTTAGAGGCGAGTCCAGATCTGGTTTTTCAGGCAACAGTGCCACACGCCTGTTTACAGACTTCAATGCCATTTCACATTCGTCGTCGATGTGTCTAGTCAGAAGGATTTTTGAAATATCTTTGTATACTTCTCCAGCTTCTTGAAGCGTTTTCGAATTTTACAGAAGTCCAAAACAGTAAAGCAAGAACCGTTTCATTTCTTTGGACAGAGAGGGATTGACGATTTTTGCGATCCTATTTGCAAATGTCTTAATCATGTGAGCAGCACATATATGGATAACTGTAAATTTGGGGAACGGTCTCTGCGTGTTCAGAAGTATCCAAATCCTCTGCAGATATTTTACAATGTTCTCCTGATTTTAAACGAGAAGGATTGCGTTAATGAATGGCCAGGAAAAGTCAATCTCAACGCGATTAGGCTCAATTGGCATCCCGGTGACCACATTAGATGAATGACGGAATTTATTAAGAAATGTGACCATCTTCACAGTTGTGTGATCATTAGTCACCATTTCCGCTACTGGCAGAGGTGGTTCTCCAGCTACTGGGTTTCTTATTACAGCCGCATAGTAAAAAGGCTTTTTGTCTTGCGAAAAGGTTTTTTTCACAACGGAACCTGTTGCATCTAAATACAACACGAAGTTGTTGCAAGATGATTGTTCTTGGATTATCTTAATTTGAGTTTCCGTGAAACATATGACGGCGAAAGGATCTAGACTGATATCATGCAAATATCCCTTGATTTTATCACTTTCATAATCTGTCTCTTGTAGCAGCTCCTTTGTGCGCATGATGTCAATCAATTCATCCTTTGCCAACGATTCTTCCTTGGACTTCTCATAAACAGCTTGTTTAATGACATCCTTTGAGGCACATTCTGTCATATTCCCTGCGATGAACGCACTTTCGTCCATTTTACCTAGTTTGCCGTAAAAGGTGTTGCTTACACCGGTCCTCTTTGCTCGTTTTGCTACCTTTTTTCGTGTTTTGCCTATCAAATGCCGCTTATGGATTTTCTCCGTGCAATGCTTTGCCTTTCCATGTCGGATGACCCTGACAATTACTTTGTCACATGCCTCCGGTGGACATTGTGCTATGCTGAATGTATATTGGCAACAGTGGCGAAATTTACATTTTGCCTTTCCGATGAAATAGCTGCAACTTCCCGACTTTCGCGAATCTTTATTTACGACCTTGTTGTAAGTGAATACCAACACACAAGCTGGGTTGATTTCTGCGAACTTTCTTGTGAAGGTTTCGGTCCATCCTACTCTTAATCTTCTGTCGCGAGCACTTGATTTCCTTGTCGGCTTCATTTTGATCCACTCTTCATGTGTTAAAATAAGATTGGACTTTTTTGGACATTCAATCTTTATGATATTTTCTTCCTGTTCAGGACTTTTTTCTTTGTTGGCTTCCATACTTCCTTCGTCTTCATACTTCTGGAAATGGCAAGATGTTTCAGATAATGGAGTCCTGTCACCATCATATTTGCCCTGTATTCCGACTGGATTACTATCAGGAGAAGAAGTTTCAAAATCCGAGCTCATTTCCTCTGTAGAAGGTGATACCAGTGGTATATTGATGTGCTCATTTAGTTCTTTCCTTGCGTGACAATCCTGAGAATAATAGTCCGATTCATTAGACGATGAATTATCATCACCACTCTGCGGTTCAACCGGCTGTCTTTCTAGAACTGAAACATCGTCCGTTTCAGTTTCATACAGTGTGTTAATTTCAGAACTGATTTCTTCTGTGAGCAAACTCTGTATAGCACTGATACTGTCTTCATTAGATGATCCGACACCATCACTGCCGTTTCTTTGTCCTTCCATCTCCACTGCATTAATAGGTAAGTCATCTGAAGATTGTCTTTCTGATTGTAATGGTGATTCAGAATCATTGTTATTAGTGCCTTTTGTGTTTCTTTGAGATTACGACGCATTCTTCAGTTTTTTGGGGAAGGTGTATTCGCTTGACTTAAATCTGGTCGGCCTTTTCCTTTCTCGTTTTGTCTTTTTGGACTTTCCTTGTCCTCGTCTCAATGAATATAGAATGCCTTCCTTTAACCTGCAGAGTTTGCTGATGCGCTTTCTGTTGTTCAGAGTGCATTTTATGTCTAAGGCTTTACATATCGACACCCATACTGTACTTTGTGCTCGATGTGGAGCTGTCAATTCTTCAATAGTGAACTTATCGCAACGGCGATATACTTCATCGAAGGTTAGATTTCTTTTCTTCCGCATGCTGGGGGAATTTATCCGATTAATCTGTAAAATAGCGACGAATTGTAATGATATACTTTTTGCCATGAATGAAATAATACCTCTACTCTCCATGCAATAGCCTTTTTGCAAGTTCAAATAAAGCTTCCATTGCATCACAATTATTTGAATTTAACTGATTAAATGGAACTTCCGGCGGATGCTTCGTATCGGTCAATGCTAACCGCAGGTATATGAACATTGCTAATTTTATATTATATACGATTAACCAGTGATATTCTATTTTTAGCGATACACATGTTAGGTCGATTCCGGAAACGCTGTCAAAGAAATTTAATTAACAGCTATCAAAAGGTATTCGATTACAGTTGCGTGACCGCATAACGCACTAAAAGTATTGTGACACAAGAAACAGGACACTACAGGTATTAGAAACAGACTCTTTTTCATACCGAAGAGCACCCGCGTCAGTAGTCGATTTGGATGATATCGATAACATTGCTAACACCGATGATGTTGATAGAGGTTTTTCGAAATACAAGTGAGGGCGGCAAAAACTCGTCAATGTAAATCGTATTAACAAAAAGATCAAATCGATATGCTAAATGTTTATGTTTCCTACATGGCCTATTTCAACATAGTTTGATATTTAATATTCTATAACATATTTAGGGATTTCCATTTTGGATGGAAATCCCCTATGTTTTTGTTGTTTTTTCTTATTTTTATTCTTATTTTCAAAGATCTTCTGAACCGTTTATCAAGAACGAACACAGACATAAATTTCATAAAGTTCGTATTTCAGTTCGTGATAGAGGAAAACGAGCGCATGATACACGGACAAACGCATGATCATAATGTCAAAGTCTATAAAAAGAGTTTTTTCAACGTTTTTTGAACGACTATAACGCTGCACTGCATAAACGCTTAATGATTATTGTAGATGTTGGTTGGGGCTAACTTTTTTCAACGACATGTTATCAGAGAATACGTCAAGTTCAAGGTCTCTGTACGGGGTCAAATACAGGTAAAAATGAAAAACCACAAAAATTGTGTATTTTACATCAAATATATAGAAACATGTTATAATAAGGGTATTTTGAAAAGTTTCAAGATCATGGCATTAAAAATGAGAAAGATATGCCACTTTAAGAAATGTTCATTTTCCCGCCCAAATTCAAAATTTTCAAAACACATCTTCTCCTCGGTAATCCAGACACATACAGAGTTGATATTTAGCAAATCTAGAATGCAGGCTTGACAAAAAAAGGTGTTAAAATCTTGACCTTCATTCAAGGTCACATGTGTTAAGTGGTCAAAAAACAAACATTACAACTTTTTTTGAAATAGTTCAATCTACACCATATTTTAAAGAGTACATCCTAATTAAGATATCTGTAAAGTTTCAAGGTCAAAGCGTCATAGTACATGTGAGCACGGACTTAGATAACAATCTAATTCCGTGATGTGAGTAAACATGTGAAACCTATAATATATCGCTTAAAAGGACACATGAATGGCAAATATACTATCTACAAACTGTACGAAGGGGAATAACTCTAACAGAAAACTCAACCCCAGTGACCAGTTTGTCTACAATACACAGTCACTGTCCGTCCAGGGCTTACGTGTTGGCAGAGCTGTCAATCGCCATTGCCTGTGTGAACATCATCATCTGCACTGGGGTTTCAAATAACAGAGCTGTTAATCGCCATTGCCTAAAGACCATAACTGTGTGTACCGGGGTTAGTGAGGCGGGGTCTAAATAACAGAGTTATAATTCTCCACAACCTAGCATCCCAACAAAGGGACAACGGGAGAAAGCAGGGGCGGATCCAGGACTTGATGTGCCGAGGGGTGGGGGTGGCACAAACTTATATGTGATGGGGTGTATTTAAACAAAACAAAAACAAATAGTTCTATATCTAAGTCCGTGATCTTGATGACATTATGTGTGCACAAAACTACATTTGGGCTGAATATCACTTTTTATTCCTTTTTTTTCAAACCCCCAAGCGGCGCAAAGCGCCGCCGGGGTTTGATCTGTAAACACTTTGTCCACTTCCGGTGCTTCCCCATGCGTGAAAGCCTTCTGGGAAATTAAGGCCGCATACTGTCTACAAAAATATGTTGGTAAACCCTACCGGATCGGTATTGATTGCAGTTTACTTGTAAAATATCATGAATTCTCTATTTAATAAAAACATATGTTTAATGCAGTGAAGATAAACGAAACATTATATCTTCACAAGTAAAAACTTCACTCTGTAAGTATTGTCCAATCTGAACGGTACATTATATTTCTGCGTAGATTTTCAGTTTCAAGTTTAGATGAAGTGACGGCAGTATAAGTGGTTGAGCTGTTTACCTTTGCAGCATACATTGTTGTTTTTACATAACTATATAATTAATATCATTTTTCTGGAAATCTTACCAGATGTACTAGCAAACGGCAAAATTGCAGTGAAAACCCACTCAAAGTGGCGCTTTGTATTGTTGTCAAGCATGACGTCATTATCATTTGGCGTCAAAAACTACGTTATACATTCCCGCGCTTTTCTGATGTAGCAATATTTGCGCAGCGAAACGTGAAAGAAATGTAAGAAATAGAAAATTTCATGGTTTTCCCGTTCAATACGCTATATTTATTTCACTTGTAATATGAAATAGGCGAGACCCAAACAGCTGGCACACATACACATGAAATTACTGTTTCCTACATAACTTA
>NW_018408826.1:214362-222699 GCF_002113885.1 Mizuhopecten yessoensis
AGTCTGGGACAATTGTGGAATGACAAATTCATCAAAACTTGAAAATATTCAGATAGATGCTGCACGAATTGTTACAGGACTACCTATTTACACAAAAATTGAACATATATTTAATGAAATTGGCTGGGTTCCACTAAGTAATAGAAGGAAAAACAGAAAATTGTCCCTATTCTTTACAATTAAAAACGGTACAGCTCCTAATTATTTGTGTGACACCTTACCAGATAGCATTGGGGATATTTCTCGTTATAACCTAAGAAATTCCCAACATTTAAGACAACCAAACTTTAGGCTTGAAACAATGCGCAATTCTTTTTTCCCATCAACTACAAAAATGTGGAATGACCTAGATATATCTATAAGGAATTCGGCTTCTCTCAGTTCATTTAAATCAAATATAAAATCAAAAGGTAAACTACAAAATAAATGCTTTCTGGTATGGGGTTCCCGTAAATCAAATATACTTCATTGCCGTTTGAGAAATCGTGCGAGCTCCCTTAACTATGACCTATTTAGAGCAAATTTTTCAAATACAGCTGAATGTGCATGCGGTAATCCATGTGAAGACTCTTATCACTTCCTTTGTGTTCCTTATACACCCAGCATCGTAATCTATTAATAAGAGAGCTACAACCTGTTCGTGATGATTTAACTTTAGACTTGCTCCTATATGGCGATCCTAAATTCAGCAATGATGTAAATACCTCAATTGCAAAATCTGTCCAAAATTATATCAGCAAATGCAACAGGTTTGACTGAATGTGATCATCTTTCTCTCTCTATCGCTCTTTTTTTCTCCGACTCTACCTGTGTTACTATCCTTTACTTCATTACTCTATCCGTCTTTTCTTCCACTCTATTTTTCATCGACTCTATCTGTGTTACTATCCTTTACTTCGTTTCGCTCTCCTTCTTTTCTTCGTCTCTATTTTCCATTTCCATATAAAAACATAATCAATGTATATTGCGTAAATTACCTTATCAAGTTATTGTTTATATTCATGTATTTGAAGAAAAGGACTTTGATAAGTTGGTAAAACTTGTGTCCAATTATTTTGTAAATATTTATTTGCAATAAAATATGTTTAAATCAAGCCTTTAATCTGTTTGGTGATTTGTACTCTATATTTTTATATTGCTCTTGTTATAAATCGACTTCACAAAATATTATGAAACTCATGTTATAAGGTATTATTTGATGACATGTTAACTGGGTAACAAATGTAAAATAGCGTCTATGTATTTATGGTTTTGCTGAGATCTGGTATGCTCAGAAAGTATCTAATAAAAACATGTTTATTTTTGAACTCATACAAAACACTTTAATACATTTTATTAATTCATCAAAGTTTTATATTTACAAACACTTACTTCGATACTTTAACACTTCAATATTATTTATGTAAACATGTTACAGATAAATATAAAATAATAAATTGTAATTACAGGCTTCCATCACATAGTCTAAACATTGAATCTGGAAGACACCTTAGAATTTGTGCCAAATGTAATAGTGGTTGTGTAGAAGACGAGTATCATTTTATTCTTGTCTGTAATTTTTATTCTGATATTAGATCAAAATATATTAAGCCATATTTTTGGCGTCACTCTTCTGTCTTTAAGCTGCTTGTACAAAGTTCTGTCTGTAAGGAATGTAAAACAACTGAATAATCTTGGTAAATTTGTGTGTATTGCCACTGCCAGGCGTGACATCTGTTTGTAATATCATTGTGTTATCTTGTATAGTACAATTAATAATTGCACGATTTATGACAAGGAGTGATATTGTTTCACATTGTTCAGCCTCTGTTTTCTTGTGTTTAATCAGTTTAATATGTTTAACACATGTATGACTCCTAGAAGCTGTACTGCTTTTGGAATAAAATTAATTGAATTGAAACGAAAGGTCTTGAGAAAATTAAAATGGCTTCATAATGAGAAGGCAGTAGCGCCTTTAATAAGAGCATCCAAATGATGATTTCATACACTGTACATCTATTTGTTAGTTGTTTGTTGTTTATTTAACGTCCGCTTCACTACCGGGTAGTTCGATTAGCCAGAAGATGAAGAAAAGATAAGAAAATGAGTAAAATGGGTAAAGTTGTTAAAAATGTTAGAGGAGATAAGGAGTCGTCTATCCTATATTTGCTAGTTGTGCAATTCAAAGCGTATTATATTACTATAACAGGACTCTTGTACCTGACAAAGGTACCCCATGACGCCACTGGTATAACGGGACACTTTTTTTACCTGATACAAGCCCCTGGGGGGTAATCGGCTGTGTATTGGTTATATCATAGGAACCGAGCAATATGTGACTGTCGGTTATTGTACGAGAGGGGCGGGCAGCGCAAGAGATGTTAGCACCGCCCCTCGAGTGCGATACAATCAAAATCGTTACGACGTTCAAAAAGAACACGCCGACAAACCGAACGGTTGTTTCAGCGTGTCACTCACTCGTCTGGCTCGTCGATTGGTCGATAGAACGTTTGAGGTCGGCGTGACCTTGCATCGTTTTCGGAGACTTGTTGCCGCGCATTGTCAACTTAAGATTACGCATACACGTATATGGAAATGTAAAATTTACATTGCATGTACATGTTTCAAACCATGTGTCATGACATGGATATTGTTTTTGATGTGTACTTATCCACATTTTCGTGAACTATAAAGGTTTTTATGATTACAAGAGGGTAAAATGAAGAACATTACAAATGCTTGAAAGCTGTCCATACCGGCCGCTGCACTGAAAAGTAATATCATAGAACAGTGCAAGATTTAACAACTCATTAACCTAAATAAGTTATATATCTGCTTCAATATATTAATAAATTATATAATAACAATGATGTGCACGAAAACGATAACATTTTATTTTAAAATAAAAGTAAGTGCATAATCGGCGCAAGAAAGTGTTATTCAATGCAAAGAAGTACTTTTTGTATACAGTTTAATTGAGAATACTTTTCATGACAATTAAACTGTATTAAGCTTTATTGGCTGCTGATTATCGTTGTATGAACAATTAAAGGTAAGAATAATTACCAAAACAAGACTTTCCTGATTTACGTACCGTGCGACTCTATTAATTTGGATATATTTTTCAAAAGTCTATTTTATCAAAACCTGGCGAGTTTGGAGAAGAAAAAAAATAAGAACCCTCGTTGACTCTAACATATTTCAACTATGCATATTTTCTGCCGATATTGATCGTTTATCCCCAAATATTCGCCAAAATACCGGAAGTGTCCCTTCCAGGATACAGTAACGCCGGTTCAACGGCCTACGTAACTCTGATGGTATTTCGCGTTCTTTTTATAGAACCACGCGCCCGAAATATCAAATTGTGACAAAAATAAAAAGTGGATAGTATCTATTTATGAAAAACGAACAAAAAGTTTTGGAACTGATAGTATAGAATTGTATAAATAACATTGATATTTATCTAAAAAGTGTCCCGATTTGGGTACAGTACATGTTTCAAACCATGTGTCATGACTTGAATATTTCGTTGAATGTGTACTTATCCACATTTTCGTGAACTGTTATGGTATTGATGATTACAAGAGGGCAAAATGAAGATTATTACAAATGCTTGAAAGCTGTTCATACCGGCCGCTGCACTGACAAATAATATCATAGAACGATTAAACGTTTACATGCAAATGCATACTTGTTAAATACTATTATTTTTGCATTATAATGAAAGAGTGATTGCTAATCGTTCAGAAGTCACGGTATATTCTCAGATTATACGTTTCTCGATTAATTAATCAGTTTTGTGATTAATTCATGGTGTTGAAATTAAAAACAACAAGATAAAGAATTACAAACAATGATGAAATAGGCAATTTAAGACAAATTTGATTTAGCATATATATTTGTTCATTTTTATAAGACGATTTACATTGATGATTTATGGCCGCCGTCACTTGTCTTTCGAAAAAACCTCCAACGTGATCGTAGGCCGTATGCCATCCAAATTGACTTACCGACAGGCAGTTTATAATCTCTGTAGTATATACGCGTCTCTCCCGAGCTAGATCAAAGGAAAAGTGACACGTCTATACAACAATTTAACTTACCGACCTCTCTTAGATCTAACCAGAGCCGTTCTAATGTAGGCATGATTAAAAGCCTTACCGTCACAATACCCAAATCGTGACATAACCCAAATCGGGAGACTTGAAGGGAAAAGTCACAAGAAATTTGCATGCTGTGCAAAGAAGTATTTTCAAATTGCAAATATTGATTTAAAGATGCTAATATACCAATAAAACATTATGTGAACTTTATTTACTGCCACTAATGGTTACTATCACAGTTTTAGTTTGTAAATAATGACGAAAATGTAACGTTCTAAATTGATGCGCCATACGACGTTATTGATTTTCAATGTTCAATCCTACTTTTTCACAACTAATGGTAGTTTGGAAAAGAAGCTCATTCAGAACGACCATTGACTCTTAAATATTCCAAAGATATGCCATGTTCTGCTAAATACTTTTTTTCATCTCCAAATATAAGCTAAATCTGGTAGGTGTGTCCCGATTTGGGTACAGCTACACCTGTTTCGCGATTACGTAACCATGACTATATTTCCCGTTCTATTTATAGACCGATGCACCGGAAATATCAACTTGTTATCAGAATTAAAAAATAATGATATGTATTTAGGAAAAATGAACAAAAATTACTGGGATCGGTGATCGGTACTTTGGTACGAAATACATCAATATTTCACTAAAAAGTGTCCCGATTTGGGTACTGTAACTTGAAAGGTGTCTGCCAGAGAATACCAACATTTTACACTGTTTCAAATATTGCATTAACGGTTATTGGTTATTTAAAAAAAACACCACTTGTTAGGTATTGCATATAACGTTATATGAGCGGTAGCGGTTTGTTCGATTAGCAAGGTGTGTTGTAGGTTTTTGTATTATACACCTAATGTTTATATATTGTTTTAGGGATTATCTTTAAATTAACTTTATTGTGCAAAGCAGCACCACAAAATAACCTTTATTGCTGCATATTAACATTTAGTCATTATAATAATTATCTGTGTGTGCTATGGTAGAAATTCATAAATATGGCTGGTTCCTTGGGAAAAGGGCGTTGTATCTGGTAACAAGAAATCCCGAAATCTCAAACGTTATTTTTTTTTTATCTAATTTTAATTTTTTGTTCTGTTCTGTTCTGATTATTATTGTGTTTTGTTTTCTTGCAATTGTTAGTAGTTAGTATTATACCATATGGAACGCCGAAACATTTATTTAGAGAGCAAAATTTTAACTGCAATATTGAGACAAATATTTCTTTTTCTATCTGTTGTTTCGTCACGAGATAAAATGGTAACTGGGAGGAGTCTATTGGTGCAAGCTCTGCCCATCTCTCACCTGATTGGCTCGATCAGTTATGTTAGTTTGTTTGTTGGATAGGTAACAACAAACAAAAGGCGTCCGCTTTACTACTGTACCCAGTAGTTCATTTATCCAGCAGGCAATACATGCATGATGGGCGTTTCATATTAAGGATTTGTACATATTTATATACTGCATTTTTCACGTTACATTCCCAAGCTCTGTACGAACTGTTACCTTCACTTAATATGAACATCGATATTGGTTATCCAATCGAACCAATCTTAATTAAATATCATATCATTTGTGGACTGGATATTATAGGTATGTATAACCACGGAATTAGATTATTTGTTATCTAAGTCCGTGGTATAACACTGCAAAGGCACCCCGCCACACCCCCAACCCCTATACCCCCCTTCACCGGTAACACGAGCGATTAGTATAAGTTGTAAAAACTTGTTTCATAATTGTTGTAAAATAAGTAAATTTTATATTTTATTATCGGTTTTGAATTCAGTATTAAATTTTGACACAAATTGAAATCACACCCAGTCAGAGAATCATGATAGAGACGTTTTTAAAAGGACGAATACCCTTTGAATGCTTTCAAATCTTGGAAGTTTTGTGAGAAAGTTATGAAAAAAAAATAGAGCTTGAGTTTTCTTTAAAAATTATGAGCTTCTCAGCGGAAAGATGCTATTCATGATCCTGCCCACCGACAAGACCACTTCATCAGAGACGTATATACTACACGTTTCTGATCTCATGAAGGGGGTTTGATGTGAGATGCGTCCACCGTGATATCCCTTTTATGCTTTGCGCCATTGTCTACTGCACAGATAAGAAATAACGCCCTCTTTTAATATTCAGTATCCGCCACTATATTTGATTTTCGTGATTCATTTAATTACCACCATCAGCTCGCCCTCGTGTAAAAACACAATGATGTACGTGCAATTAGTTGTTTCATTTTTAAATAAAATGTTATGCTTGTAGCTTGTAGGATGCATAACAAGTACATACTGTTTGAAAAACATAACAAGTTTCCTTTTTAATGGTTGTTAAAAGGCTTATATATAATCACACATCACAACATCACCTAGTATTTAGATAAGTTGGCAAGAGGGAGACAAATGAAATACAACTCTCGGCCTAACACTTTTCAAAGATATAGCTTCACTATTTTTTGTTAAATTGATGTCGTGAACTCTTTCGTAAACTCTTGTACGATTTTTTCAAATAAAATCAAATAAATTAAGTTATCAATAATGGCCATGTGCAAAGTAATATAAAACTTTTGGAATCACGTTTAAAGATAACGATGGGTAGCAGAATATATAAGACAATAATGGCCGACTATGATGTATATACTTACTTACCGGTATCAGCTACTCGTATGTTGATCATCCTTCAATGAGGCACATACCGAGAACAGTTAACCCTTTTCACCGTGAAATGTTTCCATAAACGAAGATCCCTTGTAAAATGTCACAAAAATACACACGGTGGAGGCGGACTCTGATTTCGCGTCCGTACACTATATCATTTGACCTAATAACTGCTCCAATACGGAGTTCACCAACCAGCCAATGAAAATTCAGTTGACAGCGATCACAGTTGGGAGGGGGGAGGGTTGCTTGTGTCGCTGGGTTGGCAGGCTGGTGAGAAGGGGAGTGATGCACAGCTAAACTGGTCACATGAATTCAAAATATAAAAAAGTTGTTAGAAATGATTTTAGAAAGCTAAAAAACAATAATATGAAATGCAATAAATTATGAATTTGGTGATGTATTTGTTAATGAAATACATTAGTAAGATGCTCGCTAAATTGAATTTTATTAGACTCATTTCATAAATTTCATATGAAATGGAAACTCATGTAAAATCCTATATGTATAGAAATGATATGAAGATACCTCATACACTTTTGTACCTGAGGTCTATACATTTAAACTAAATATATCTTTATCAGTGTATCACTTACATTGGGAGACGTTTAAAGATACTTCAATTACCAAATCAGATGGGATATCTCTATTATAATTTATCCGTATTCAAGTAAACATATGTCTTTGAGTGCCGCCATGGCCTATCAGATTTGAACCTCAGTGCTGACGTCATAATGGGATAAAAGTATGACGTCATAACCTTTATTTTAACCTCATACAATCCTTTTATTCTGAAACCATTTCTCCTACCGTCTTTTCCTTTTAAATTTATTTTTATTTTCGTGTGCTATTTTAAACATATTTTAAAATTGAAATTTTACCCCCTCCGTGAATATTTTCATATTTAATTTCACTCACAATGACGTAAGGTTAGAGATTGACGCACAGTCGAAAAATCGCGGATCTCACTACATCAACATTATATTATAATATAAAGAAGGATGACATGTATATGTTATGATATACCACTTTCAGATCAATTTCATCTGTTTTCAATGTATAAATTGTGCATCCCGTCTAAAAATTTACCCTTTTCCCAATGTATGGCATTTGTGCAAATAATTACACATTCAACGAAATATTCAAGTCATGACACATGGTTTACTTCTGAAATCAAAGACGACACCGCCCTCAAACGTTCTATCGACCAATCGACAAGCCAGATGCAGTGAGTGACACGCTGAAACAACCATTCGATTTGTGGGCGAGTCCTTTTTGAACACGGCTTATTGACGCCGTGACGATTTTGATTGTATAATGTTATGCGACAGATGCAGCCAATAGGCGCTGTTGTATACGAAGGTAGTCTCTACTTCGCAAAAACCATAAAGTCCCTTAACTATAATAACCGTGTAGTCAACATGAAAGCTGTCGTGTCTATATTTTATGGAAATAAGTTTGATAAAAACCGACCGTCCATATTTTTAAACGTAAAAACAATGGACACGACCAAACAAGCATGCGTAGTAATATAATTATAACAAAACCCTGGCACCCGAACGGTTTCTAGACGCCCTGGGACC
>NW_018408827.1:0-87794 GCF_002113885.1 Mizuhopecten yessoensis
ATCGATTATGTGTAAACACTGTCGATGTATCTCGTATGTATAGATAATGTTTAAAATCAGACTCATTTCCATCTTCTGATAATCATTTTCACTAAACTTAAAAACGTATTTGATCAAATATCACTGTAGTCGGTCATATAACACGTTTCATAGCTGAATTGCTCCCTATTCTCACAACAGACTAATCTATTGAACAAATGCTTTTCTGCGAGTATCAAGGGAGACAATCAAACTATCACGTCACCATACTATAAAGTGTCATTTATCCGATGTAACTGTCAGATAGTGACCGTTAATAATATAAGCAGTAGCCGTTCTGTCATCTCTCCCTCAAAATATGTCAAGAAAATAAACGACTATAGGCTACTAAAGGAGAATGTGGGAGGTTTGACTTGTCCTTAACAATGTTTTACATGTGTGACACGTGTCACAAACTGTGTTCATATTGAGTCCTATAGGAGGTGGTAGAATAAAATGTTGTTGAATCACAAACTTTGTGATTACAATGTACGCCACAAACTATACGCTGATGTCATTTGATTGACAATGCCTCATAAATATTTTTTGAGATATCCTGAAGATCTCAAAGGAATTCCAAATATATATATATTTTTTCTATGAAAAGAGCGTCTAAAAATAAGAGGGAATTGGATCGAGTTTGAGATTTTGTTTATCAAATGCCTAACAAATGTAATCATCTAAAATAATAAAATGTAGCT
Organism: Mizuhopecten yessoensis; assembly: GCF_002113885.1. NCBI lineage: Eukaryota > Metazoa > Mollusca > Bivalvia > Pectinida > Pectinidae > Mizuhopecten > Mizuhopecten yessoensis. Next base: position 720 of record NW_018408827.1, read on the forward strand.
ATTGAAGCTGAAAAAAAAGCAATCACCATACAAATTCTCATTACTGTGAATAATGATGTCATCGTTTTGATTCTTATGACGTCACAATGAATTATATTACACTTGAAAAGTTTCGTATCCAAAATGTAGGTATATGTAACAGTGACGAAATACGATATTTCTGAGTGGTTTGTAAATTCATCAATGATGTTTTCTGTAAAGAATAAGATAAGCGTCAAAACGGTAGTGGTCAAAACGTGCTGAAAACTACAAGGTCACTTGCTTGCAAGATCAACTGGGCATATGTATGTATCAAACGCAACCAATTTTAAAGGCAAATGCGGTTTCTGTGTTCGAAACCCGTGCAGGCTCGGGGAAAGAATAGGTCTGCTGTATCCGATTGCATGGTCGAAAAGGGTAACTAATGCGGGCCTCCATCAGAATCGAATTGTCGTTTCTTCCACTGTCTTCTATTTAGGGGGATATTCAAGATACCACGAATAAACCTAATGTATCCCACTCGAAGTGTGTAAGAGGTGACTAATGTGGACTCCAGCAGACTCGTGTTTTTTCTTCTGTGACTTCTAAGAAGTGGACCATGAAGGATTCAAAAAGCGATTTGCTGCACCCATTGCAAGAAACGGATTGTTTTTCGTTAACTATCTTTCCTGTCTGCTTTCTTTTCTATCTCTTTTCTCTTTGCTGTGGTGTCTACGTAGCCATCCGTCCCGATAGGACCCTATCTGTTTCAAGGATGCTAAACCCCAAACAAATAAACAAAATTATAGCAGAGATGAAGACTCATTCATGATATATATTTTTTTTTTCTAAAGCACTAAGTGAACTCGGCATGTTGATAATATACGTGCAGATTTGTGTAACTTTCTACTTAAAGTTACACCAAGTGCAATGTACAGTAAGTACGAATCAATCATAAATCTCCCTAGACCACTTTCTCCTCGATAATTCACCAACAGAACACGGAATAGACAAATATTTATATATCTATATTGTCTGTAATTGTCGAAGGCGGCATCTACACCAGAGTCACGTAACAAACACTGTCGACTGCGTTGGAGAGATATTGTCTGGGACATCTATCTAAGTACCTATGCACATGAATATCCTCATTCATGAAAACATTTTCGAGACCTAATTTGACCTATTTTCATTCGGAACTATGTCGCGTTCAGTAATTGTTAAACTGTTGCCCGCTCATATCACTTAAAATTCTGATATAAATTGCAGAAAACGACAACAGTTTTTTTCGTAACATGCGTTTTTATCATTAATTCAAACCAATAATGGAATGAAATTGATGTCATCCTATATATGAAATTGGTTTCACTGTATCTTTTTCTGCTCCGATATAAAAGTGTATCATTCATGGTTTATCTTGATTTACCGTCAGACAGCCAGAATGATTATATCATGCTTCTACGATTGCAGTGCACGACATTTTTTTGTAAATATTATACAACATCCATACAGAAATTGGATAAAGTTTTGCAACCATCCTTGATGTTTACCTAATAAGCACTTACATGCACTGCCGGAGTTTGGCATGCTATCTGTATTTTGAATGAGTACGTAGGCCTGTCGATAGCAGTTTATTATATTGTTTTTCTTGTTTTATTATATTTCAGTAGTAAATGCTCGAGTGAGCAACCTGTGTTTTCTCTGATTGCTATCACAGAGGCCAGACACGGGGTATTGAATTATCAATAATAACGAATCAAATATTTGTAGGAATGGTTTTCAAATCTATATATAGAGTGGATACTTGAGTTAAGTCACGTTGGTTCCGATTTACTTCATCCTGGCAACCATGTTTGTTCCCATCAGGTTCATCCAGCCCTGCTTGTTTCCAGCTGCCTCATCCTCGCAGCCAGATTAATTCCTAGCTGCTTCATCCTCGGCCGTGTTCGTTCCCAGCTGCTTCATCCAGACACATTCGTTGCAAGCTACTTCATCTAGTCACGTTCGTTTAAAGCTGCTTCAATTGGCTTGATTTTGAAATGGTATTATTTTTTGGATTTGTTTCAAATCTATAAGCTCCGCAAGGGTTTGATCTATAAACACTTTGTCTACGGTGCTTCCCATGCTTAAAGGGACAAATTAGTGTTTTTGATTACCTGAAAATCAAGTCGAAACTGTTGATAATGACCCGACTTAAAGCCAACGTCCAGTGTGGTCAGTTTAATCTTTTGGGAAAGCCGGTGATAAAAATACCTACGACCGAAATAGCGCAATATTGGGGCCTTTCAGTGAGCAGTAAACATATACAGCACTACGCTGTCGACCGACAACACAGCAGTGTCTGTTAAGAGTCTGACTTCACACATAACACATTCTTGAATGTACACAATACAGTGTAAGTAAGCATTTAAGGTATTATAATATATAACTCTTATCAAATATTTCTGTTCACATTTGGATGTGAATAAGAACAAACAGGTTCAATTAGAGCATACACGCATTGAGGGGGGTGCCGCAGGGAGAATTTCAAACCGCAGAAAGTAGGATAGCAATGGATCACTCGATCATTTATAACGATGTTTGAGCTTAAGATGATGTTGGAAGATGATTTTGATTCAGAATAAATGCATGTACTTGTATTCCAGAGAGGCTAGGTGAAGAAAGCGAGAAGTTACCTTCTCTCCTCGGCTGGCATTCACCGACAGCTGCCGCTAAAACGTACGTCTCTACAGTTAAAGATTTCTTCCTTACAATTTAAAAACGCCAAGAAAACATGTCTCTTATAAATTTCTCGACATGACTTGTTCATTCGGAGTATTAAACTATAAAATGATGAAGAGTTTTGTAACAAGTTTACAAAAACAACTTGTGGGAAATTATGGCCGCATACATGTACTATCTTCAAAAATATAAACGTAAACCATACGATTTTCGTATTTATTAAATTTCAAACTGTAAAATATCATGAATACTTCGTTGGATACAATCTTATAACTTCACAGAAGTGAGGATTTACGACATTTTATATCTTTACAAGTGCAGATATCACTCTTAATATTGTCAAATCAGAACGGTAATTTCTATTCACAGTAAAGATTTTCACTTTGAAGTTCAGACAAAGCGTCAACTATATATAGGGTCCACGGAACCAAATCAAAAATAGATTGTGGGTTTTCCCCTTTTGGGCAGAAGATTTAATAGGAAGGTGAATGCCTCGGGGTCTGCTGCTTGGATATTTAGGTAGCAGAGGTTTCAAAAGTTTTATGTGTGGGTTGAGCAATATATATAGATGAAATATGCATAAAAAGATGAAAATTGTTCAAGTCTGCTTTTGTCTGGGTGAGTATATTAAGTGTGTAATTTGTTGTAAAATTTGGTCGATTTTTGGTGCCGAATTCAATACAAGATGGCAGCCCCCATATAAAAAAAGTTTAAAAAGGCAGAATTTTTAAATATTTTATTAACAGTTGTGTGAGATGATATTCCTCACAATGAGGGCAGATAAACCAGTGTGGATAACCCCATTTAACCAGAACAGTGGTAAACGTTAACACTATCTTGTTTATCTTCACTATAAAGCTGTAGTAAATAAAAAAAGGTATGGGTTTTCCCGTTGGATACTATACACTTAAGCATTGAACTGGTTTTGTATGGTATTTATAATCTATTTGAATGACACAGCTATGCAAGCGAACAACATAATGCGCGCTAGCGCATTATGATTTGTTTTCTTACATAGCTGTGTCATTCAAATAGATAATAAACATCATACAAAAACGGTTCAATACTTATATTTACGTTTTCTCTGCCTCTTATGTCCATTTTTTTTTTTTTTTACTTACAATTGATATTTTAAATTTATCGAAATTCCACACAATTTCGTTCAATAGTTGGAACAGCGTGGTGTCGCGTGCTGATTGCCAAACAAAGTAGTACTTTGAACTTTTAACAAACACTTCAATTTTATTCCACAATTCAGTATCAATACAATTGCGTATGATATAGCTATAGGGTGATTTAAGTTTATCAATAGAACTCTGAGCTGAAAGTTTGATTTGAAATTGTTTCGATTTTCCCCCGGAACAAATTTCGCGCATGGATAAATACAGTGATACCGTGAATCCGACCTTGCCCTCCACGAGGGAGTTATTTTGGAAGTAAAATGAGCAAAGAGAAACGTTCACTATTTTCATTAGTATGAGGTAGACTTTTTTTATTTAGCAATGATCCCTTGACTGAAGAATCCAGACGTTAAGTTATTTGTTGACTGCAGCCTCGTTATTTGACATGTCATGAAAACGTGGCTGCTAGACGCGTGAAACTGATAGCGTTTGAATTGAGTGATCTTGCAACGGAGCACAGGGGTTCGTTACAAATGTCTGAAATGTTTATGTGTGCTGTGACTCATATCAGTAGGTCTGTAACATATGTGCCAGTAGGTCTATAGAATCTGTGTATTTCGGACATTTATAACGAACCGTTGTTAATCAGTGAAGTGTAACAGACGATATTTCTGATAAATTGTATGAGTGTTAAAATTGTTTCTAATTGCCGGCATTGGTGATTTCAACAGATGTGCATTTTGTACGATATTGTAATAAAAGTAAAAAAAATATATATTTCCATTTTTCTTTTGCACATACATTTACAATTACATTGTGAAATCTCACAATGCCCAGCGATATTTCAACAGTCGTCATGCTTATTTACATTGGATATTGTAGTTCCGGTCAGTGATGTATTAATACGCTAAGAATTGTGTCTCGTGATGCATGGTAATTAAAGTCTCATCAACGTCAGCTTTCAAAGAGGCTATATAGTGACAATGCCAGGCAAATGTAAATATATGTATATATATATTCCACTTGTATATAACCAACATGTGACAACAACCATACAGAGACAGCGTTTTGGCGAAGTGTGTCTTCGTAGCAAACTCGAGAGGTGGTGATAAGTTCTTTGACAAGTATCCTTAACCAGGTATTAACTTTTCATTTACTATTCAAAGAGTGGCTACGATTGACACTTAAACCGCAGAGATAGTTGATATTTTATTAATATGTGTATTATCACATAAACTATTTGTAAAAATTGCAATAGTTATGTATGATGTTTTACGTAGATTATGTGCTGATTACCAAATTGTAGACTTTTTAAAGGCGTGCAGTTAAAACTATTTTCTAGCCTAGGGACACTTATTGAATGCCACTAGTGCAACATGTTATCATATTGATCGTGAAAAGAATGTTCTGAACGATAAATTCAATATCATGAATATTCGAAGAATAAAATCAAGTGTGCAGGATCCGTTCACTCGTGGTTGTTGGACTGTCAGTAAGTGATTTTCATCTGAAGGTCTGGTGTCCAGCAGCTTTGCTGAATTTTCTTGTTATTAATAGAAAACAGAAGATCGCTCCATTCCCATAAACACTGACGGCAAGGAATACCCTGCATATGTATGAGGCGTCAAGGTGCATACACAGAATCTGCATATGATTGTATTTTGTAAATCCTGTTCAAATATATAATATGGAGAAATATACCTTTAAAAATTAAAGAGTTAGGCTTTAACAAGGTTAATCATTACAACATCAAGAGAATTATTTTTTAAACTGAGAGAAAAATAAAACCTATATACAGGAATGTTTATAGTGCTGAATGTGCAAGAACGTCGAGAAAACCCGCATTATTAAATTGTGTAGGTGACGCTCAGACGCTCAAGTAACACGTAATGACATCAACATTTAAGCTAGGAATAGAAAGAAATGAGAAAAGCACATGACCAACGGCGGATTAAAAAAGATCTACGCACAGTATAACATGTCCATTTTCTTTGCCAGACGACAGTCAAAATTGGCGTTAAGTTGCAATCGTTTGCGTCTAGCTTATTATGGAACCCCTGCGGTTATTGAAGATTCGGAAAGTCCATTTTTTGTTTCTGCAGCATGCTTAGTCAGCACTTCGACATGTCAGAATTTGACATAATTGTTGCTCTGAGCAGACCTCACGTGTTCACAAGCATTGATGCTGTCAGTATAGACGATAATCCGCGAACACATGAGCAAACGTAACCTTTAAGCTTGTCTGGAAGGAACAGGAAGTACGAATACTTCACAAGTGATATCTTCTCAGGGTTCTAACTAACTACATTTTATGGAATCGTTATAAAAATCTGTAAGTTCACATAGGAGAGGGATTGCTTAATTGGGCATGAAAAAAGTTGGTTAGATAGTCAAAATATGGTTATTGTGCGTCTAATTTCAAAATGTGAACTTTGAAAAACACTTTTATAATAAATGATTTGCACTTGTCATTTGAAATCATTTTTAAAATATCTTTCCAATAGTGATGAACTGCCGAAAAATAACAATGTCTTTTCTGTCAGTAATGCAAATAAGGTAAAAAAATAATTGTTTGTGTCTATTTTTGTTGTATGTCGATAAATTGAAGTGCTACAAAATATAATATAGAAATAATATTTAGTTACGTAGAAATGACCTCGGCAGCTGATGATCTTAGCAGCACACTTATACCGGTTTTATCAATGAATTGTTTTATTATTTTCTCCTTATGAACTTGAGCGTTGCAACTATGGAACTTATTTTAGGTTTACTGGGACTACACAACTTATCAAACAAGAGGTCTCTGGCATTAATGGTCACTAAAGTTGTAATACCATTGACCTTTGCAGTCACCTAAGTCTGAATACCATTGGCCTTAACGGTCAGTTGTAATATCATATATTGCTATTTGTGGTTGCAATGCAACAAAATCAGATATTACATATTTCTGATGATGGATTCGCCTGACAGAATGATGATTGTTAAGTGTCCAGCATATCTCATGCATGAAGTTGGTTCACGTAATTGTCAGAAACAAAAGTGAAATGTGATATAACATATTTAACTTTTCCCATATCCAGTGAGGAATGTGTGATCCGGAGTTGACGAAATTCACAACTTTGACAAATCACTTTAGGACATTTCCATCAATGAATATGAATTGATTCTAACAAATCTGGGTTTGGAGAAGAGGGTTGTGGAAATTAAAATTTTCAGCTAATTTGACCCTTTGTGTGTGTTAGAGTTGCAATAAGGCTCTCGTTTCGATATCATCAAACTGTATAATAGACTTTGCCCCCTCCCAAGGGAGGGATGGCTTACCACGAGCTAATGAGATTAATACTTTTGATAAAGCACCAAATCTGGCACTCTCTAAAATGACCATAGCTGTTAATAGGACGTAAAAAAAACACTAAAGCACCTCAGCACCTTTTGATTCATGAAGAACATTTGATGTTACCCCTGTTGGCCTGACCCCTGATGGTAGATCCATAAAAGCATTAATTTTTTTTTTTAAATTATGTGATTTTATTCATTTCGGTTAAGTGGTTTCGGAGAAAATTTCAAAAATGTGAATTGTTTACTAACGAACAGCAAAAGACAAACGACGACGAACAAAAGGGGATTGCAATAGGTGAGCTTAGACTTTGGGTAAGGTCCTTCCTTGGGATCCCGTGTAAATGCAAAAATAGGATATGTAAACATCCCTAGTAGTAATTAAGAGAGGATATCCTACGGAACACTATTGGTTTTTCTTATTGGTTGAAATAGATTTTTAAAACTTTTATAAAATGTTAACATTCATTTGCTATATCGTCTGTTAATGATCTTTTACAGAACTTTAACAATCATTTCCAAGATGTGCGTAAAAAAAGCAACGAGATATCCGGTTATCATTTTTAGCCTCCACCATCATCTGATGGTGGACTATTCAAATCACCCTGCGTCCGTGGTCCGTCGTCCATTAGTCCTTAAACAATTCTTGTTATCGGTATTTCTCCAGAAGTATGAGAGGGATCTTTCTCAAATTTTGAGACTGATCGGTTAAACAACATGGCCGACAGGCAGCCATCTTGGATTTTGATAGTGAAAGTTTGTTATCGCTATTTCTTGAGAAGTACTAGAGGGATCTTTCAAAAAGGTAATATATATAGGTTCCCCTTGGTACCTAGCTGTGGAGGGCAACTTTTGAGACTGATCGGATAAACAACATGACCGACAGGCAGTCACCTTGGATTTTGATAGTGAAAATTTGTTACCGCTATTTCTTGGTAAGTGCCAGAGGGATATTTCTCAAATGTTATATGCAGGTTTTCCTTGGGCCCTAGCTGTGCAGGGCAATTTTTGAGACTGATCGGATAAACAAGATGGCCGACAGGCAGCCATTTTTGATTTTGATAGTGAAAGTTTGTTATCGCTATTTCTCGGGAAGTACGGGAGGGATCTTTCTAAAATTTTACATGTAGGTTCCCTTTGTCCCCTTGTTGTGCAGCAGTACCTGAAATGGACGGTCGCCTGCTCGCCAATGAATTTAAAGTCTTGCTCGAGCGACGAAAAGTTGTCAAAAGTGAGGTAGTCACTGGCCAAACAAAAAAAGTTTTGGCGACTGACGAAAATTTAATGAATAAAAGAAATTATAGTCCCTTCCACATTAACTGGGGGCAGTACATTCGAAATATCCGTGATTTAGAAAATGTGATGATTTTTTTTCAATTTTCTATATAAATACTGCCTGGGTGTTTTCTTTGAGGTGCGAGTTTTGTGTATTTCTTTATGGGAAGATCTGAATGGAGTTGATCATGTCAGGTTTTAACTAGAATTGAAGAATTAAAAATATAATGTTTTATTCTGTTTTACACATTACAAACATTGTCATGTTATATGTTATTTAAATGTGCTCAAGCATTGTGTAAGATGCTGTAGAAATATCTCTTCCCAAAATTATTTGGACCACCAATACTCGCCCAAAAAAACAAATTGGGCCAGACAATGCAGGTTACCCACTATCCTTTATTGTTCATGTTTACTTTTGAGACTGATCAGTTAAACAAAATGGCCTACCGACAGCCATCTTCGATTTTTGACATTGAAGGTTTGTTAGTACTATTTCTCAGGAATAACTTGAGGGATCTTTCTCAAATTTGATATGTAGGTTCCCCTTGATCCCTCGTTGTGCATGTTATATTCTGAGTCTGATCATAAAAACAAAATGGCTAAAGGAAGAACTAAACAGATCTTTTTCCCATATCTCACTTTGAAGGTTGGCTTTCATACACATCAGTATTAAGTTTAGATCAAAAGTTACCTCAAGGTGCATTTACTGTTAACATGACTCGATCAAACAGATTAGAGGAAAGAAGAGAAAAGATCGAACTGACAAAGAACTAATGAAGATGGTTCAATGGCGGGCACCAAGATCCCTCTGGGATCTCTCTTGTTTATTTTAACATATGTAATTGCCTCTTTTAATTAGCAATGGAATAAGGCAAAAGATGAATAACCAGTACGAATTCCTTCTCCTGTTTTTCATTTTTGAAAAATTGTGGCAAAAATGCTAAATACACCAAACTTTGCCTCAGCAATTAGATGATCATATTTGATTGCAAGCTGGATGTGTTTGAAGCGTTTTTAAATGATAAGATAACGAGACTTATATGAGAGATAGGAATGACAGTATTTTCAGATCTTTAAATATGACAGAAAAGCATGACGGGTGTCACATGCGTTGCAAGGAAACGCTTGCCTTTCACCTCCTATTGTTTCGCTTCCGGTTTTTCATTTTAGTACTTGTTACGTCTTCGTATTTGATTTGGGGTCCTATTGGTGCCTTCTGTTTCCTGTTCATCTTGATCTATGCTAGCTTATTTTCGTCCAAACATATCCATCTGTATGGTATATCGTGTTATTTAGTTTTGCATAAGCTACAGACAAGTTAGCGTGAGGTGGATAGGAAGTGCGACAGATGGGCCGTGAAAGGCCGGGCAAATACAAACTCAATCATGCATGTACTGTTTAGCTAATAGATAGATGGGACCGATACAGAACAAAGGAAATAACAGGCCATAGCACCGACACACTCAGTTTCGAATGATAATGTGCCTTGTTTGTAATTGGTTGATTGGTTGATTGATCGATTGATTGTCCGGTTGGGTGGTTAGTGGTTTGTTTGTTTGTTGGTTGGTTTGTAGATGTATTCATTCATTGTTCAATGTTGGGTTTTATAAACATATACTACATATATTGTTCCCAGTTTCGATTTTATTTGGCGAGTACTCTAGAATGTATATTCTAATAATTAAAACGTGCCGTTCATTATATCACTTCCGGTGTTTATACAATCGTTTTATTTAAACAATACCGTTTCGGAGTAAGATTGAAACTCGTTAGCCCTGAAAAAGATGTCCACGACAAACACAAGTTATGATGACGATGGAAGTAAATCTTATTTCGTTACTGTAGGAGGATTAACCTTAAAATCTTCTTTTTTTTGCACTTTAGTCAAATTCTTATTATAAGCTTTGGGCAAATTGTCAGACATTGAAACTCTTGGTCCATTTGTCGATACATTATTGTAAAGTACAACACTGACGGAGAATGTCTCAGATTACAGAAAAAGGATATACAGCCTGGGGGATTTTACGTTAACAGATCAAATTCAAACACGCTCCTATTACGACACGAGAAACTCCCGATAGTGTTTTCTCACTTCAGATGGACGCTTACAACTGTAATTCACGATCGTTTGAACGCTCGAATGCCCTTTCTGTACTTGCTTCTCAGCACGGGGTCATAACATCTTTAAAATTATTCATAGCCATCGATTCGTAAAGATAAAAGAAACACCATCACATACAATGACACAATTATGGGAATGTTACATGCCGTAAAAGAATATAGCTACAGTATTAATAATTCATGAACTAGCTTGTTTGAAATGCTTTAACCGTCTGATATGTAAAGTAGCACGATGGTGAATGACCTCTTTATTATATATATATGCGTACGTCTTGATTGGTCAAGGTCATGAGGCGAATTTGAATAATTATAAAATGTCGGTTAATCTAAAGTATTGACAACGTCACATTTGGTTCACATAAGAATCGCTAGATTTGGCAGGAACATGCTAACTTGGAAGAAAATCGTCTTTTCTCACAGAACCATCACTACCGATGGTGTGCACGCTGCCGGTAAAAACTGGTTTTCAGCCATAAATTTGTTTTTTTATTACCTCTGATAACGACCAAAAGAATCGCCGACACCCTGGCTTATGTCTAAACAATTCTTAAATTTGGGAAGTCCGAACCAAGTTTAGTGTTGTATGCATTTTTTCTTTTCTTTTCTTTTTGTGAATTTGTCTTTGGGTTATACATGTATACTACAACACCTGCTGAACATGAAATGTGTATTGATTACAAAACATATCCTTTAGCGCGTTTCATTAAAAGAAAAGCGTCAAATGACACAAACTACAGACTGCCATTTGGCTTATATTTGATATACCTACATAACTGCAACTGCAACAGATTTTCATACAAACCCAGTCATATGTATTGGTATTTTAAAGTAGCACTTAGCGATTCTGAATTATTATATAAAGCTTTATTAATGTGTTACTTGCATTAAAATCTTAATGTTCATTACGTAGAAAATTGCAATTCAGACAACTCAATACATTTCTCGTGTCCTTCCAGTAAATATTACATACTCACGTTTACTGCGAAATCATTAACATAATAGAAAATAGCATTTAACCGATCATCATCCTGACATACTAGGCATATACATCAAAAATAGCATTTAACCGATGATCATCCTGACATACTAGGCATATACATCAAAAGCCTGATTTGAGAACTTGTTGTAAGATATCGTTATGGCTAATCTGTGAATTAGAATGTTATTATTTTACGACCAAAAGTGCTACGGCCACTTAGAAAAATATACAAGTCTCAATAGTCTCCTCAGCATTCTAGGACCAAAAGAAATGTGTTCCTTCTGAGAAATCTTGTTCGTGAAGTTGACGATGCTATTACGTTTCACTTCTTAGTGAAATATGACGTAATTTTTGTTCGACTTTGATTTAAAACCCAACAGATGTCGCGGAATAAACTAGGTACATACATTTCATCAGACATTGACGTTCTATACATCTAAGGGCATTGCTACCTTTCTGCGTCCTTCAACTCCTTTTACAAAGAGTTCTAGGTTAAAATAGCTTTGCTCAATAGAAACCCCGACACAAAATGTTACGTACACTTACAACGTAGCTTGTAACATTTCTGTTTATTGTAAACTTGAGGTAACACATACACATGTCAATGTGACGACAGCTGAAACAAAAAACACTTGAATACACAGCAATGTGTTAGAGAAATGAGATATTATGGACATGTCTTGTAAAAAGGGAACAACAGATCATCCTTGACCATTTGAATATTGCAGATTAAATGGACACTCAATAAATTAAAGTCCTACGATTCTGCAGGGAGACCCTCACCAGTCGCCTCACTATGCGCAGACTCCGTAGCATTATAATACATATGTAGCTATAACGATAAAAAGGGCATTATTTTGAGGCGGTATATTTTAAGGGTTGAACATAAACTATACGTTTCACATAATCATTTTCTTGTAATACAGTATAATTCTTCTTATTTTTACGATCAAAAAAGCATAGGTGTCCGTACAATGTAATTACGTCACAAAATGTGACTTAGATTGATTTGTGATCATCATTTTTGTAATTTTTACTTTGATTCATTGTTTCACGAACGGTTATTTATTATATCAAGTTATTCATTTTCTTTTTTCATAATGTTTGCTTTGATTCATTTAGTTTCCAGACATCCAGACAATTAGGTCAATAGATGTGGTAAGATAGACAATGAAGTAGGGGGAATAGATACATAGAAAGATAGGTGTGGGGGGGGGGGGGGGGGGAGATACAGATATATATATAATGATTTCATGGTTTGAAAAAGGGACAGTGGTCCTTACAAAGAAAGAAACCTCTTTTTTCTACAAGAAAATAGGGTAGCACATAGGTCGCCTCATACAGTTATATGTATTTCTGTACCAAGTATTGATCTATTGGTGGTAATATACAACAAGTAATTTAGAGAATTAAAAATGGCCAATCTGTTTTACTCGTACTTTTAATCCGGGTTTAGTCGTAAGATGCCATTATCTTCCCGATATTTTTTTAATTAAAACAGAAATTAGTCGACAAATATTGCCATACTTTCTGCGGCTTATTTCTATATTTTGTTACAGTTTTTTTAATTCTATTTCATATATTTGCTTCTCTTACCGTCGGATTCATCTTGTCCATCGTTTGGTTTTTATAGTGCTGGCATCCCACTACAAATATATCAACACGTTTGTTTCATTTCAAAATATTTTATTAAATCAATCCGATTTAATGGGAATTGGGCAACAGGCATTACGTTTGCACCAGATATCCTGCTTCACTATATATTTAACCGGACGGGGCACTATATTATGACTGCGTAGTAACCTTGACTGACATTTTACGGACTTATTTACATTACACGGATTGATTTACAATGTGTTGGCGGTTGTGAAGTGTTCTGACAAGTTAGAGTGAGGCAATGGTGTTTATCAATAAAGTTGATGGTGTATCGCCAGTGGATACACACACATCTAGAATGTATGTAGGGCAATGTCTCTATGTGTATTTATAAAGAAACACATCTCCTATTTGCGAAATCATTTTCTATTCTTGTGTAAAAGAAAAGTACTTAAAACAACTCTTAGTCGCACACAATATAGGTAAATATGTTGACCGTATTTAACGCAATATTCAACCAGATTTTTAGTTTTATTTCATTTTTGTTTACTATGTATATCTGTCTTATCAAAAATTTAATAATAATAAGATGTAGGACAAAACTGACAATACTTTTGTATTTTAGATTTAAATGTCAGTTGAGAAGAAAAGATAAGACTTACGATCAAGGACATGTCTGAAGTAGATTATCATGTACTGAATGAGGATCCTCGTTAGTCCCACGCTTGTAAGAAACGCGTCAACAACACTGTCAATAACGTTAACCGGTCGACCTAGTACCTATAAAGCCTAGAGGCTCAATACCGGTTAATTCGGGAAAAGGTAACATATGTAGTACTTAAAATCTAGCAATTGTAACAAACAATATGACTTCAATATTAATTTCTTAGTATTAATTTTAAAGACAAATAAGTGGCGGGTTACGGCAAATATCCGTATCAATTTGAACATAAATGAAACAATTATAAAACGTGAAAGTATTGATTTTCAAATTTAAAAATAAAATACGATAACAAGCGTGATTGTGAAAGAGGATAGCAAGCTGCTTTAAATACAGAGGAACTCTTCAAAATAGTTCCTTTTATGTACACATCACAAGCTTTAATCTGCAACATATAGGTACAGAATGAAGATAATCTACTTGTGTGCTACATGGTATGCTGTATTTTTTTAGAATGAGGGTTCTGAACTTTTCAAAGAGATAGCAAAAACGTGTAGGATTGCATTGCTGCAGTCCTGGCAAGAAGTTATCAACGAATGTACCAAGGTTTGATAGGATACACGGTGATGAATTCTCGATCTCTCCACTGTTCTGGATTCGGTAGGAGCGCCTCCCTTCTGTTTCATAATTAGTTTAAACTAGTTTGGAATTCCGCCGTTTTCGTCTCTAGCATCACCGATGAGTCCTAGATGGACGAAACAGCTGTATGATGCAGTTACATTTTTTGAGTTTCATTTTTGACATACTGTATCTGTTATCAAATCATTAAAGATGCTGTCACTCGTGGACTTGTTACATTCATCTTTAAAGATTCAGTGTCGTAAGCTTTGCTGGTGGATATTGTCGTAAGTCACAGTAATATCTTTTGGTAAGTGACAAGGTTCATACTACAACACTTTAGTCATTTTATTATTTGAAATTTATCAATGCATGTCTAGGCTTTAACATTCATTTACACAATCGGGTTTTACAAACCTCCCCTTTTCTTTCAGCATTGGTTTAGACCCATTCGGATTTTAAACGTTTTGGCCCCTAGCATCATCGCCGAAACCCAGAGGGCTAAAATAGAAGTACGGCGTAGTGTTATTCATTTCTTTAATACTGTATCTGTAATCAAGTTGCATTAACCTTTGTTTGTGTTGTGTCCATCTTTGAAATTATGTAAACCTGTTTACAATGGTCACAGAACAATGTTTGCCGCAGGCATAGGAGCTTTAGAGTGTGTCATATGTATATAGTCACTAAGTACGTGGACCTAGCAATGATCCATGAAAACTGCAACACTTAGGGTTTTATTCAGATGTGATTATTATTTCTACGGCCAAAAATTAATCTGTCACTCAAATATAAGTGTATTCTCTATAACAGTAATCCAGGTATTTGATGGTATGCCGAAGGCACACTGTGCTGCACTTAGTTCCTAGGCGTTAGCTATTTCATTGTTGGTACGAGAGAGGGCATTGCGATAGTGTTCCCAATAGGCAACTGAGAGGCTGGCATAGAAACTGCTGGTATAAAGATGCACCACTTTTGCTGATTATAGCTCAATGAGAAAAATATGGTAGCCAGTTTACCAGAGGTGTCTGATAACATCACAACATTGGTAGAAACTGGTTTATCAGAAGTGTCTCTGAAAACATCACCACATTGGTAGAAACCGGTTTTGTAGAGGTGTCTCTGAAAACATCACCACATTGATAGTTACTGGTTTACCAGAGGTGTCTCTGAAATATCACCACATTGGTAAAAACCGGTTAACCAGAGATGTCTCTGAAAACAACAACACACTGGTAAAAACGAGTTCATTAGAGGTGTCTCTGAAAACATCACCACATTGGTAGAAACCAGTTTACCAGAGGTGTCGCTGAAAACATCAACACACTGGTAGAAACCGGTTTACCAGGTGTGTCTCTGAAAACATCACCACACTGGTAGAAACCGGTTTAAGAAGTTTCTCTGAAAATATCACCACATTGGTAGAAACTGGTTTATCAGAAGTGTCTCTGAAAACATCACCACATTGGTAGAAACCGGTTTTGTAGAGGTGTCTCTGAAAACATCACCACATTGATAGTTACTGGTTTACCAGAGGTGTCTCTGAAAACATCAACACATTGGTAAAAACGAGTTCATTAGAGGTGTTTCTGAAAACATCACCACATTGGTAGAAACCAGTTTACCAGAGGTGTCTCTGAAAACATCACCGCATTAGTAGAAACCGGTTTAAAAAATGTCTCTGAAAATATCACCACATTGGTAGAAACTGGTTTATTAAAAGTGCCTTTAATAACATCACCACATTGGTAGAAACCGGTTTTTTAGAGGTGTCTCTGAAAACATTACCACATTGATAGTTACTGGTTTACCAGAGGTGTCTCTGAAACATCACCACATTGGTAGTAACTGGTTTACCAGATGTGTCTCTGAAAACATCACCACATAGGTAAAAACCGGTTTAACAGGGGTGTCTCTGAAACCATTACCACATTGGTGGAAACAGGTTTACCAGGTGTGTCTCTGAAAACATCACCACATTGATAGTAATCGGTTTAAGAAGTGTCTCTGAAAACATCACCACAATGGTAAAAACCGATTTACCTGAGGTGTCTCTGAAAACATCACCACATTGGTAGAAACTGGTTTATCAGAGGTGTCTGATAATATCACCACATTGGAAGAAACCGGTTTTTAAGAGGGGTCCCTGAAAACATCACCACATTGGTAGAAACTGGTTTATCAGAGGTGTCTCTGAAATAACACCACATTGGTAGAAACCGAATAGGGGTCCAAGGTATTGCAATGATGTTAGCAGTTGGCATTTCATCTCTTCCGATTTGACCCTATACTAAGACACTGAAGGACTATATATCAGCCGTCTATTTCAATCCTGCGTGTCAATTGTTTTACAGATTCTAACCAGTAAGTTAGTTTTGGGTGGAAGCCGTAATGAGATTACTGGAGTGCCCATCCTCTTTTCTAAACGTCATTCTTCTGGTTGATAAATACTTGTGTTGACGTTAACCAATGTAATATAATAAGGTGTAATTTTCAAAATATATAATGAAAGCAGTATCTCTTTATACGTGTACCGTGTGGAGCCTAAAAAGAAATGGGAGCGATGCTAACCTACTTTATAGCATTAATGTGTCAATCATGGGTAAGGATCAATGGCCAGACAGTTTGATCTAGCTGTTATATGAACCCGTTTCTTTCGAGCGTAATCAACTTCATATGTATCCAAAAAAGAACAAGGAAACACTACATTTCGGGGGGGGGGGGGGGGGGGGGGGGGGGGGGGGTGTTCTGGCAAAATTTCAATATTTCTTTGCTTATTATTCCGTGATGATCTTTCTGAATCACTGTGTAATCAGAAATTCGTATCGATTTTCGCAATTATAGTAATGCGATCGACTGCTTTTTTATGTTAAACTGACAAATCATTTTTAAAGAGGTTATTTACCTTTACATACTTTTCAATGGCCTAGGCTTCAGACGTCCCGTTTTTATGACTTACCTTACTCCTTTATATACATGTATAAGGGAAAACTATCTGGAAATACGGTTTGCATTAACGTTAGACAAATTAAACATATGAAAATAAGATTTTTCAGTGAATAAGTCAATACGATTTCAATTCAGAATATTTATACAACTTCATCAAGTTTATGGCTTATTAAGCAAACGCAAAGTATCATTATTTGATTATGAAGCTCTGCGTTTTCAGTGCAGAGACTACTAAGTCAAACTGGATGCCTGTCTCCTTTAGTTTAAATGACTATTTAATATATGTAATCTTCATATTATCCTATATCCTATAGCATATTCGCTAAAGTCTCATGATCACACAGTGTAAAATACCGCCAATAAGAGAATACTATTTTTGATATAACATATTGACTAAGAGAAGTGTGAACAAGGAATGTAATTTGTTTTGAAGGTGTTATTTTACAAAGTCTTTAAACATTTCTGATACATATATTGGAATACTCTTTAGTTTTGCAAGCAACAGCTACACCATTACTCTATTTTGAGCCACTTTCTCTCAGCATGACTATTATTATATTAGACTAAACTTAATAGTGATATGTCTTTTGGTGAGGAATAGAACAACAGAGTTTTATACGAAATATAATGCAAACTTTTAAGAGGGAGCCATATTTAAATAAACCCTTTTCTGTTTTGCTGTCGGTTCTCAGTAAGTAATTAAAATTTATATTGGGAGCAAACCCTTGAACACCGAACCGACTGAGACATGTAAACACCGTAGTCGAGGGAAGTTTGATTCCATGTTTAGGAAAGCCTAAAGCGGTCAATATATTTATTGTTATTCAAAGACAACATATCTTTAATATTCATGTCAAAAACTAAACTGAATGACTTGAAAGGACTGTGTTACCAATCCTGATAGCTTCTTCGATAAATTCAGCATCAAATGAAAACAAAATCAAGTCGACAAAAAAGAGAAAGAGTTTGTCCCGATAGTTTGATGGAATATCTTCCCAAAGAACTTAACGAAGATTTTGTCAGTCAACAGAGAAAAACATTTTTCACGATTTTTTTTCTTAACAAATTTCTGAAAGGGCTTCGTCTGGATTTTCAAAGAATACAAATTATGCTCTAAAAACGTTTACAACACTAAAGTTATATCGCTTTCCGCTTTTCTTAGAAAAGAAGTTCACATAATAAGAGAAAAGGCATTATTTTCGGTTTGGTATGTTATATGTTAGTGTCTAGAATTGAAGTGAAACACTTTTGAGGAGAGGAAGCTCAAAGATGTTTAAATATCTTTTGTGTTTTTCTAAATCCACAATACATTTCTGAGTGTAGTGTCACATCACGACTGTAACCCTGATTTATAGGTAAATGTAATGAGAATGATAGTAAAATAATGTTGACGGCCTTGGTGAACACATAGCAGAGCAAGTGATCAAGAAACGTTGTACAGTCATAGTTTGCTTTATTGCAAGTCTAATGAAGTAAGGGAAATATACCACTATAAAACTGTAACTAATTAATTCGTTGAAGGAAATATGAAATTGTCATTAAATGCTATTTATAACTAAGTTTGTAAGTAATAGACCTTTCAAAGAATAGCTGAATCTATATAATCCATAGTTTATAATAAAATGGCCTAACTGATGAGTTGAGAAAATGTATTACAATATATAATTACATACTACGGACGAATATAAAAACTTCAAAACATTTAATTGTAGGAATTTTACCATTAAACATGATATGCCGAATATAATTGCTTTTCTATCTTTAAATCACATAAAACATTAAAGTACATCGACCATTTCAAGGTTAAAATGAGAACGTTTTAACTTCGCTTTAGAAAGCACCTACACATAGTTTCAATAAACAGAGATCGAAATGTGCATGACGTCTTCTAGAGGGCTTGTCTTTTTTCAATACGCAGTTGAATGGAATGTGATGCGGTAACATCGGTTATAAAGCCTGTATATGTGTGTCAGCGGGACACGTTGCCTAGTTAGAGGTTATTCACTTCCCGCGTGACCTTTCGATGACCTGATATATCGATTCGAGCAGTTTAACGCCTAGTTCACTTAATATTGCATCCTACTGAATAAAATATTTAAGGATGTATGTTAACATACTGATATTTCATCTCCTTTCAAGGAGATTTCCACAATATGAAGCATGTAAACCATCCTTGTGTATCGTAGATTGATGTTGTTAATTAGTTTCTTGTGTTTCAAGGTTACCTAATGCAATAAGGTCACGGAGCCCGAAGATGATCAAGCCACTACACGGTCATTTTAAAGTACAGGTATCACCTTACTGGACATGCAATAAGGTCACGTTATTCTGCCAATAACGAGGGAGAAGGGCAGCAAATGATCTGTTTGTCTCTTAACTGGTTTAGATAAGATAACCTTAACCCATTGAAAAGATATATATTGAAATACTCTCAAATATTAGATAATACGAATTAAACGGTTTTAATAGAGCCACTCCTACACAAATTACATACAACGTCCGGGAATATATCCCCATATTTATTCTTATTATTTGTTTATAAAATGACAGAAAACGATTCAAGATCCCATACGTATTAATCCTTCAATTAACGATAAAGAAATAGTCCTTGGATTGTATTAACGAAAATGTGTTCATGCCCTTTTTTTTTTTATTTCAGTTATCAATTAATTACATTTATAACAATTTACATTTAATGAACAATTTGGGAAAATGTTGGAAAGACTGTATCCGGTTTTCGATGTTTACACTTGACTTTTGGGCTCTGTCTCATGATTTAAGCGTGTTACAAAAAGGTTATTTTGAGCATAGAATCCAAGATTATTCAAAAATTGGTTTCAATAGAAGGAAGAGAACTTTAATTCCTTTTCCGACACAGTAAACTTTAAATGCCTCAACTATTTTCCATTAGTAGGCAAATAACTGTTAACGATTCATGTTATTAACTTCAGTTGTTGGAGTTGATGATGTCTTTAAATTCCTGTTGTTTCAGTGGGGTTTTTTCGCTCCCTTTTTTAACATTGACTTTCGGTTCTGATTTGGTAATAGTGTACTGAAGTTGTGGTATTTAAATTCGGTTTCATATTTCAAAGTGAATAAGTTTCTAGTGAAAGGTGAAAATGGTTATAGATGAAATGACCTCAGAATTTGACCCTACATGTTAGCAGCGAAAAGGTGTACCAGCGCCTGACATTTCCGCTTGTTTCGTCATCGTTCTTGATAACAAAGATACCACCCGAAGAGACATTTAAGATAAACGGATCCTACGCTTGTGTAAATAGGTGTAAACGTATTATATTTCAAAGGCAAGCCATACCATAGAAGTGACACAACGGAGATATCCATCTCTTTAATAATGCGTTTACCTCTTGTGATATCCTGAAAGCAATGCCCCAACACATAACCGCTAACCTATCATTATTCCAATGTGGCAATGATAACGTTAATTTATTGCTTTAAAAATAAATGAGAAAAACACCAATTTCCATAACAGCCATATTGCTCATCATTTGACCCTGTATTAAGGAATACATATTCAAATATACGTCGAAAACAAATGGTGTTTGAAGGGGTAAGGAGTGGGATGGGATCTACATTTATAATTTAACCACATATATCACCAGTAGAAGATTTTATCATAATTATAGGCATAATTTCAATATTTCCAAGGTTTACATGAAGTAATGTAAAAGTTCTTTTCAAATGCAATACGACTGGAACTTTCTGACCATTTTCTCTTTCAATTATTGCTTTAAAAAGGATTTATAGTAACACGACTTCTAACTTTTACCGTTTTGTTCTGGATAGTCTCTTTCTATTACTTTCAAATTGAAATTCCACCTCTTATGTCGGTGTTGCAAAGCAAGTTTCTGTTTTTAGTTGAGCTATATTCTATGGTCCTGTACTTGTTTGCCGAGCACATGTCAATTTACTTTTTAGGTTGAGGAATTCATTCTAGTTTATGTTGTGTTCTTAGTTGAGGAAAACTTGCTAGTTTTTATTGTAAAAGTTATGGAATACGTTCTTATATTTTTATTCTCTTCATTTTGTTGTTGTTGGGGAATACGTGTATTTTCTCGTTTCTGTACTATATTCTTAGTTCAGTGATACATTATATCTAATCTTTTGTTACTAGTTCAGTGATACATTATATCTAATCTTTTGTTACTAGTTCAGTGATACATTATATCTAATCTTTTGTTACTAGTTCAGTGATACATTATATCTAATCTTTTGTTACTAGTTCAGTGATACATTATATCTAATCTTTTGTTACTAGTTCAGTGATACATTATATCTAATCTTTTGTTACTAGTTCAGTGATACATTATATCTAATCTTTTGTTACTAGTTCAGTGATACATTATATCTAATCTTTTGTTACTAGTTCAGTGATACATTATATCTAATCTTTTGTTACTAGTTCAGTGATACATTATATCTAATCTTTTGTTACTAGTTCAGTGATACATTATATCTAATCTTTTGTTACTAGTTCAGTGATACATTATATCTAATCTTTTGTTACTAGTTCAGTGATACATTATATCTAATCTTTTGTTACTAGTTCAGTGATACATTATATCTAATCTTTTGTTACTAGTTCAGTGATACATTATATCTAATCTTTTGTTACTAGTTCAGTGATACATTATATCTAATCTTTTGTTACTAGTTCAGGAATACGTTCTACTCCGTGTTATGTTTATAGTTGATGAATACATTATAGTTTTTGTTCTGCTCACAACTGATAAAAAAATTAGTTAGTGTTCTGTTTTAGAAAGTCATTGTAATGTTGGTTTAGTTCTGGGTCTAAAAATACTATCCATCGATACATTAGTATATATCTGTTTCCTGTGTGTCTGCAAATGACTTAATTTTTATAATAATTACGGATAGGAACATAAGATACGATAGAGAGAAAATGTGTATCTCTTCATGTATCTATCTATGTCCGTAAAGGAAATGATTATAAATAATTCATAATCAAGCTACCTCTAATGTTTTACATTTATCTGGAAATTCATATTCACGGAAAACCTTTGAATATTAAATAACTTTGAAAACAGTTTAATAAAAGCAGTAAAACTATAATGCCTGACAAAGTATATATGTATCCCTGATATTCGTTTTAACTAATACTGTAACATCTTTCGATAATACAATCCGCGTTGGTGTTGCATCCATCCGTGCTAGCACACGAAGTTGATGTGCTGTTTTATTTCACTACCATTGTCTAGAAGTCAAGCAGGACTACGTACGTGTACGGTTATATTGGCGTACCTACTCTGGATAAGCTCGCCAGTAAAATGACGAGTACCATACTATCGGTTGTTTTCTCCTGTGATATACACAGTGTGCTAGAAAAGATCGAGTCACGCACGTGGTGGTAGCTACTTTATGAGTATGAATATATATGCTTATTTACAATTAGATAGTTGGACCAATTGTAGGCAAGAGTATCGGTTTGACGTAGCGGGCACACGAAACAGCGCTAATGGCCTATTCATTCTGACGTTTATTAACATACCTCTATGTTAATAAATGAAATAGCCTACTGATTCCAGCGGTATAAATACCCAATCCCATAGGCCCTTAGCACTATACTACGAAAGGGCATTTTATCAATGCACACGAACATTACGAGAGCACCTGTGTTGTACAGAATCAAGCTGTTGATATTTATATATGAAATACGTATCGCTTCCTATTATGTTCCGTGGGTCACACACGAGGCCTAGCTCGCGGAAGGCAGAAGTACTTCTGGCTGTACAGGTGTGTTTAACGATGATGTCTACAGCACAGGTAAGTGTTTTTAAACTACTTTGTCCATATTGTCTCGCATATTAACGTGTCCCTGAATGTAACAACGTATTTGCAGTGGGTAAATAACCTTAAAGTATCAGGTAAAATATAATAAATGGATGATCCGTATATTTTTCTGCGACTAAAACATCGTTATACAATAATAAGTTGTTATAATTTGTCTTTTTTAACAAGATTATAGATTATATTTTTATTTAATTTTTTACAATAATGCTCTACATGTTGTCAAGACTCTTGTCATTTTCATTACTTAACATTCTTGTCATCATTTTTTTCATAATTGCAAAATAAAGAAATGACTTGAGATTTACAAGTGTATTTTCACAACATTTTCCCGCGTTATAGTTTTTACAGGGAGAAAATTCGCTTTCATTTTGTATACACACATATAAAATGTATATATACTGTGTGGATTGTCCATGGCGAATCAATAAAGCATACTACGTCCGCTTTCGTTTCTGTATTAAAGTGATAGAACTACCACTATGTGCATCGACTGCAATCGAGGTCACCTTGCAATGTAGTCCATTGCGGTCTATATATGCTTTCATAGTATAATGTCTGTTAATTGGCGGAGAACGAGGAGTTCGGGTTTGGAGGGGGGGGGGGGGTATTTTGATGCATTTCCTTTATCAGCATGTGCTTTTTAAGAATTAAAGAATAATTCTACGTAAAAGCAGCTGTTCGTCACATTTTTTTCGGACACAGATGATATTGTACCATACATTCTATTATCTAGGTTTTTTTCCATGTCTTTTAACATGTACATCTTAAACATGATGTATATTTGAAAACAAAAAAAAAGTGGTGTCGTAAAGTTTATAGAAGATAGTGGTGTAAATTCTTTATGGTGTTGTATATAACAAAATGATTTTACATGCTATATAAAATATGGTGTTGAAAGAAATTAAAAGAGGTTGGCATATGTATAATAAAGACGTTGAAAGTGCTATCAATAAAACATGGTGTCCTTTATATTATAATTGCTCACGATATTTCTATCTCATGAAAGATGATATCGAAATACATGTTCAATATTTACTGTTCGATTCGATATCAAGGAAAATATATCAAAGTAATGTTATTCAGGTAAATTAATAGTGTTAACATTATATTGGCCAGTATATACTTAATTAAACATGAACAAAACCGACAGTAACCCCCATGTCACAAGTGTTCATTAAAGCATGCATTTAACTTATGATGATTGGAACATCCCAAGCTAAGCACTCTTCTTGTCGCAGCACGTCAAACATTCTTAAAGAAAACCATAAATTACATTTCACCAGAAATGAAGACATTTAAAATTATATTTAAAACCAAAATTAGTTTTATAAATAGGTATAGGATAATTGTAATTATTTCAATGCCATGGCTACAATGTAAAATGAACCGGAATTCTTAATATATTTACGAAAGTATTTTCGTTGACACCTGAAATTATATGAACACTCTTGTTTTCAGTTTTTCTGTGGCCTTTGGGTTTCGCTATATAATTTGGTTCCAACCATGAAGCAACACGAATGTGGCGCAATTACTATTTTAAAACTAAATAATTTTCATGGGAGTTGTTGGTATTATAAAATCTATATGGAGAAGTAAATCTATTCCAAATTTGAGAACTTGTCTTGAATTATGACTTGAATTAAATGATTTTTTCAGACTAACTATGTCTTAAACTTTTCTTTGCTATGAGATATTATGGGATATATTTGTGATCGTCAAAGTACATACACCATATAAAACAACACTGTTATGGTGCTAGTAATATGTCCATATTTAGTTTCAAATCTCACTCAAAGTGAAACTGTCTCGAAAACTACAGTTATCATGTTTCTATTGTGTTTATTTCCCGCACTTTCTGACCGTTAAAAGCTTAAACAGGAGGCCTCGACTACACATTTTCTCACAAGAAATGCTTAAATAGTTGATCAAAAATAATTCTGTACATAGAACGTTGTAAATATGCATTTTCCAATGCATTGGGCATAGTGGTTTGTTTCTTTCGTCTGTATAGAAATGACCTAAACTGTACCATTCCAACGTGGATAATTTGGACTGATACTTCAATTATAATACCAATTAGCACTGTTTATCTTTCACAACATCTCACCAGGAAGAGTTTTACCGTGGGGACAAATTCACCTCAACATTTCTGCATGTATGTGTGTTATATCTTAAAACCAGTACGGGAATGACCCCAGTACACGCGTCAGGACATACATGTATTTCAGATCAGTAAAACAGCTCACCATGAAGATTGTGTAGTAGGCAGAGAGCTTTGCCATTTTCTTCTTTGCACATCACAGCGGTGTATGGACTTATATCGCCTAGAGTAATAAAAGGAAAACCGGGTATGAGTATTTTATATACCAAATAAAATACCAATTTCACTCTCATCTGGCTCTGAAAGCGACCAGCATATGTCCTGACGTACATCACGTTTCGTCTATGTATATATACTGTATGCTCTGTTACAACGTGTCATGCATGCCGAAAAGGCAGATTATTCTTAAAGTACAATAACAAAATAATTCAACAAACCATGGTATCATTATTTCACGAGGTCATTGGTTTGTTCATGATGAAAAACAAAACGTTATTTTCTAACAAATGACGGTACAATTTAAAAATAAATCGGTTCGACATTTAAAAATGAAAACTAACCATACTTTCTTGATAGCTTTTACTTTATCAAAGAGTTCGGTCCAATAAGGTCATTTTGTGTTGTTGTTGTTGTTGTTGTTGTCGTTGTTGTAGGAAGAAGAAGAAGTGTGTGTTAGGTGGCCTTATCGGGTACAGTATTATAAAACATGAAGTGGGGTACAATGTATAGGGGTAGAAGGTGTTCATATGTAAAAACGTTGTTTCAAAACATAATCAAAGGGGATGATGGGATATTGACTAAAATGTTCAGCTCAAATTCTTGATCCTCCTTATACAAACTCTAGATAGACTGGCACTAGCGAACATTGAACAGCGGTCCCACTAATCTCATGGACACCACAGACGCAAGACAATTACGCGTCATTTGTCATCTCCGTGGCCTACAGATGTTGCTAAAAGACCAGCGGATGATGGCTGTCTTGGGGACATTGGTATAAATAAAAAATGAAAAATAAAATAAAAACAGTTCCGACATAATTTGATATATTAAAGTATCTGTTTTTACTTCAATAAAGCATACAAACGTCGAGAAATGTTTAAGACATGTGCGGAAAAAGTTAAAAGGAAATAGTTGTGAAAGAACACAGACCCATTTTAGTATACCTATAGCGGTTACACTAGTTTCAAAGGGCCAAATGGGCCACTTTACAGCCATCGATTTAGACAATATTTTGAATTATCAGGAATTTCTTTTTCCTGTTCTGTCTATTACCATATTGGTCTTATCACCACTATGTAGAAATTCGCCACCATCCGGCAGGTCACGGTATCAAAAAGCCACAAGGCCGTCGGTAACTTAGTGTTTGAATAAAAAAAATAATAGAAGTTTGCACAGAAAAGCAATCAATATCTCAGAGCGTTGTTTTTTTTTTTTTTTTTTTGCTCAAATGGAAATTTAATTCACAAATACAGGCAAAACGGTTGCATTGATAAAGAATGTGGTGCACATGCCATATTTAACTATCCTAGTGTAAAGCTATATAGTTTTTACGGCCGATCACATCCTGCAGTATTTTATGTGAACATGCCAGCGCTATCACGCAAACCCGTAGAAGTCGTTCTGCCTTAATCGTTGACAGGCATGGAATCGCATGCAGGTTCTGGAACGCAGACATTCCAAAGATAGAACCATTGTATCGCTATTACTTGACAGCATGACGCGACGTCGCCACGAGTGGGTTGTACTTACTGGGGTGAAACCTATTTGACCTTTTGTGTCAAAACTCAAGGACACCCTCGGGTGGCCGGTGTAGACAGAAGCTTCGGTCATCCGAGAGTTTTATTGAGAACGTTTTCTGGTAGAAAATGTTCGCCCCGTGGCCCGGTATTCTGTGTAGTCAGGGCGTGCTGTGTACCTCCGGACGTCGGGTGTATTTATAGATGAGGGACTGTTGACTTTCGATAATGTTTCAATGTAATTTGTTTAGTATAGGTTTGAAGTTTCTGTTGATATCAAAAGACATCAGTTCATAGATACTAATATTAAGTATTATAAATGTTTTTGCATTTTGTCCGAGTCTGAGTTTTTGTTGGTTAGGGGCTTAAAGTCTTCAGAAAGCTAAGGCCATATCAAAACGGAATCTGATCCTGAAAAATATATAATGTTTTAGACAAACAACTGCTTCATGCATTTGGTTAAAATTCACTGAGATAAAATGAAATATATAGTTATGTTACCTAACAGCTTTCTGTCTAGGGGAGTCAGTGGTGCCCAACGTTACAATTATAAAGTCAACAATTGGGTCGTGGCATTCATAGCTAGCATAAATGCCATCTGACTGTGTTGGAGCTTTATAAGTATATAATTCAGCCCATATCTATATAAAACGAGACTAGTGGCCCAGAATGTCCCAGTTTTGTAGGCTTTCGTAATGCAGACATAGGACGCCAGTCTTTCGCAAGACTTCACTTCCAAATAGTCTTTTACTCGCTATGCTGCCATGTAGAGTAAAGTGAATGGTGTGTACGACTGTGGGAATCGAACTCTTAATTGTCTTGTTAGCAGTAGATGCTGCCGCCGAAAGACGGTGATGGTCCAGGTGCGGGAATTGTGTATGCTTAGCTCTGAGCATATGTCTCATAATTTACTTACTGATTTATTTGTCAGTTATTACGTTTTTATAAGACTACCCTCCTCATCTCCAAGGAAATTTCAAAAATGCAATTTTCTGAAATTCTAGGTTATTTTGAATTTGCTGGTTGATTGAATGTTGGCGGTTGGGGATTTCAGAAAAGGTCAGGTTCTACTGACGGTATAATTGACAAAGGAATTATATTAATTAGGTAGATAGGGGTATGATTAATATCATAGCCTTTCTTATTTTAACAATCCACATAATTTATCAATCCGTCGTGGCAGGAATATTTATTGTCATATTTAAAAAGACGTATATAGATAATGTCTTTCTGCAGGGTTGTAAATAATCGTGTCCTTTGTTAAAGGCCATTAAATCATACTCGCTTGTAAGGATGATGACAATGGATGTTAAGGTTTTAACTTTGTCCGATAAAAGAGAAACAAATTTATGGATATCAACCCAGTGCCGAAAGTAACGAGGAACATTGAGCCGTTGACCTTATAAATGAGGTAGATAATTATTGACATTAACCTCGTGTAACGTGCTAGAGGCTGTCTCCTTTTTGGGTCATTCTGACCTAGTTATCGAGATTTAAGACAACACGGATTTTGTTTACATTATAGCTAGGGTTAGCTATATTTGTAGCTCCTAATTACACAGGATAGATTCAGGATGATTATTACAATAACATTTTAAAAGTATTGTTAGCTTATACATTCATTTTCAAGATATAAGAATATCAAATTGTTCCACTTTTCAGAAAAGTGTTGAAATATTCTCACCAAATCTTCTTATAATTAATCTTATTGATTTATCACACGCGGTGTTTTTTATCTTACCCAGATTATTGTCAAATATCCGGCGAAAAACTTAACATGGGTTTTTTGGTCAAGTTGATAAAGTCTTAGAAACACCAATTTGTTCTGTCTAGACCCAGAGCAGTCGTCACCATAGGTCGGACTACCTTAGTATATAAATACGTATAGAAACAAGTAATATTGCTAGTGTAGATGTATGGTTATTTAGACCAAGTAAATGAGTCTGTCGTGGGTCGTTATATTCATATTACAAATGTACTATCGTGACTGTATATGGTACTAGTATCATGACGTCATAAATGACATGACTATATAATTATGGTATTATGACGTTATCAATGACGTGATAATATATGGTATTATGACGTCTTAAATGACGTAACTATATTTGGTATTATGCTGTTATCAATGACAAGACTTTATATGGTATCATTTTGTTATTAATGAGGCGACTATATACTGTAGTTTGTTGTTATTAATGAGATGACTTTGTATTGTGTTATGACGTCATTTATGATGTGATTATATATTGCACTATTAAAGTATTACTGGCGTTACTTTAAATTGTATTATGATGTTATTAATGACGTAATTTTGTAATATTGGTATTACTGACGAGACATTTCTGGTTTTGGATTGTTATTGAGCTGACTATCTATGGTATTGACTTGTTAGTACTGACGGCAATGTCAAAACAAGAATCAAGAGTTCCAATTGTTTGAGTCTTAAGTAACATTGAGCTCATTTTATATTTCAACAAAGTACAATCAGTTATTACCAATTAGATGTATTAGCATCATTTACTCTTAATATGACATATATCATTTAGCATTTAATCATTTATTCGGGCAAATACAGACGTAGGGCATCACTTTCTATAAGCTTGTTACTAACGTTAATCTCGAATGCCCTTACAATGACGTAATATTAGACACGCGTGACTGCCGTCGGCCATTCGAGGGTAATTGCGTTATGTGTCTTTTCAAAGGGTATCATAGCGAAACAAATCCCACTAAATAAATAAATCATATAAAAGATGTAGCAGCATCCCCCCGTAGATTGTATAAAACCTATTATCGTGCTGTTCAGTTATTACGAATTAATAAAAAATAAATAAAAAAATGTATAAATGGAGATCGTGATTAGCCACTTAAATTGTGTCCGTGACACGATTCTTCGTTTGGCGTATTTTATGCTTGAGGTCTAACTGTATTCTTCCAAATTAACTAAAATTGTACATGTTCAATAAGCATTTAATTTACTAAATTGGTATTGTATTAACTTTCCTCCGTATTTACTACATCATTTAACTAAGTGAGATACTTTTTCTGTTAATTCCTTTTATCGTTGATTTATTTGTAAGAGTAACCACCCTTGTCAAGTTTGTTATACATTTAACAAAATTACCTTACCATGATCGAACAATTTCTTCTTTTGAATTTTTCAAATGTGTCATGCATTCCTGTGTACCTTCTGCATGAATCATCAATTTGGTTAATTGATTCTGAATTAAGTTTCCTTAAATATACAATATACCTGACATGTTCTTTCGTTCCTTTCTTTTCACAAGCATGTTTCACCTCTGCATAACTATGACATTTACACAACCTATCCTCCGTTCAATTGTCAGCATTATCATCACCTAAGATGGCTCTATGTGTGGAAAGTTTTGCAAAACAAAACCAGGAGATGTTTGTGACATTAAGGTGACATTTATCTTTTTATACGTTCTACCAAACCGCACCTAGATTATGTATTAAAAAACACTCAGCCGTTGGCGGATTATACCCTCAGTTGATTATTTATCCAGGGGATTAGACACTAGACCCATAAGTTGAACTCCACCGTTCAGCGATCTTCTACGGACACATAAAAGTAGTATGCATTATATATAACTAACCTGTGATCTATGGTAATTGGTCATATGTTGTCAAACCGTACAATATAACGGCATTGTACAAGTTCACCAAAATGTCACTTTTGTCTGCCGTACATATTGCAATAGTTCGTATAACCTGGTTGTCCTTTAAAAGCAGTTCTGGTTCATACCTCTTTGCAATGTTTTAACACAATCTTGCATCATGAATCCAACATGAAATAACAACGTGGATTAGTGTATGTGTTGTATGAAGATAATAAACCGTATTACACAATGGCGCAAACAAATACAATACAATCGGTTTTGTGTTGAAAAATGTCTTACGGTGATATATTTAGGGGAAATGAAGATTTAGTCAATTGAATATGAAAAATATTGCTAAAAGACGCAGATTCCTAAACAAAGCTAGATGTAAGGAACGACGACTCTGGTTAGAGATTACTACGGAGGTCGGCAGAACAGAGTTGATGATCATGTTACAAAATTAATGCTTTTGTTCCAGTTTGTAATGATTGCATTGTATTGCATACGCCTCGAAGATTTTCGATAAGTTAAAAGAGGTATGGACGACGTCAAGTCGCTCATAATATTTCGGTCATTATTTGACATTATACACTGTACAATTATGGACATTTTTTTGGAAGCCAATATCTCTTTTTTTAGGTTCATATCACATATTTACCAGCACAAAAGCCTATAACTGTATTTTTATATGATTCACCAAAACAAATAAAGGGGAAAAAAGAAGGTTCTGATCTGCTTGCCATGTTATTTCTTTTTTCGTCTGTGAGGTCGCGTTCCGGTCTAACTGCGCATGCGCTACGACAGATTCCGGAGATTTTCCATATGGGCAATTTTTAGAAATCGATATGATACCAGTCAACATGAGTTTTTGAGGACTGGTCACGTGTTTAGGATCCGGCTGATGTGATTGCGAGAAATGTCCAAGCATGTAATAATCAGTGATGAGCCATGACCAGGATTCCCTGTACATTGTGGATGTCTGTAACAGTATTCACAGGTCTACTCTCATAAGCCTAAATAACAAATAGCATCCAATGCTCATTTACACTTTTGATTTCCTTTATGAGATGGCAAGTGCTTTTAACGTAAACGTTTCGACTTTGGGAAAGGAAACAGGGGAAAATGGATTTAGCTCCGACCTTGATCTTCGCTCTGAACTCCATTTTGTTCATCTACCAAGAAATCAATATTTTTAGTGCACAATGTTATTGTGACCAACATATGGCGTTGTTTTCCTGTAAGATGTACTGGTCATGCATCCTTAAAATTATAAAACAGAGTAACCATATCTGTGTGCGACTGGTCACAATAAAATGGTAGAAATAAATGGTCAGGCAGCCCGGATCTAACATTATCTACAGCATCAATTGGCATAATAAAGTTTGAATATTGCAGAAATTGTGAGCGTAACGATCATGAACAGGCTGCATGCATGCACGCAAATCGATTATATGGAGCTTCGTTGGTGTTGGCGTAACGCAACGATTCATGAAATTTTATCAATGAAGTTATTAGCACCATGTTGGATTTTGTTATGTCTACTTTATCTGTCAATCATTACTTCCGTTTGTGTAAATCGATAGACATAGAAACCAAAACTACACGTAAATCCTTCTTTGGTACATTTGCACTTGAGAATCTATATTCAAGCATTCAATTCAAGATATTTTTTAACTGCTTACGTTGACTACAATCGGTGAAAAGGGTGTTATTTTACATTTGATCTAAAGAAATCAGGCCAATGTAGACGATGCATGTGTTGCTTCAATTATAGCAGGCCAATACAGTCGACAAGTGACCGATTTAGTGTGAACAACGGAAAGCAGGCCAAAGTAGCCGAATAAAAATGTCTGTTGCAATGCATAATCCCATACGAGCCGAACTACTGATTTGATATGATCCAAAATGTGGGCAAAACTCACCAACATATGCAAGAAAACCATTTTTAGTTCCCAAATCATCAAGTTTCATAGCAGGAAACGCGGTTATGTTTTTTATCAAGAAATAAGTCAGCTGATCCGCCATGTTTGGTATTGTCCGCCATGTTGAATTTTGCCCGCCATTTTTATATTTTCGTTTCAATGATTACAGAGAAAGTCAAAACAAGATTAAGGTAAAAACATACTGTGAACGGTGTGCATATCTTTCATTCAGAAGTTAAATTGGTCTTGACTGTGTTATAAAGTAACACTTATAACCCACTGAGCTTCAGAATTCGAATATACGTGTATCAATATACTGTTGTTACAGTAATCTTTTTTTGTTTGTTTACTAAATTCTTATTGTAATTTCTGAGGGGTTTTAACCAATAAATACTCGATAATACATACATAAGCTTTTCAGTTCCTACTACCATAATCTAGCATGGGGTGTTCTGAAAACTCTTAATTTAATTGGTTCAGTCGACTTTATAAGTGTCATAACTTTTAATGGTCATACGTGTGTACATGAATGTAATCTATACATTGTCAACGAAATAAATGACGCTTTATTGGTGTTTTGTGTAGCGTATCAAAAGGGCTGATAAAGTTTAGTCATTGATCTGTTTGAACATACTTAGTTGTTTACTTTTTTGCTAAAATTATCACGTGAGAATAAACCGTTAATGAATAAATATGACCAAGAGAAATAAGGCCAAAGTAACCGATAAAAGACTATGACTTAAGGATTGAGACCAGGGCCCGTTTTCATGAAACCGTTCTCGTGATCAAAATCATATTCTTTGCTCCGGAAATAGGTGAATAAAAAAACACCATTTTGTCAACTTTTTCGGAAGAATTTGGGAGAGATTCAAGATGCAGTCTGTTCGAAATGTTCACACTTGATTTAAGCAGGTTACAATACAGTTAATTTGAGCACAAAACCTATGCTTGAGCATGAAAATGGCCTCATGAATACGGACCCCGGTGATCCTCAAGACAAATCGAGCAAAATTTGCGACTAATGAATGCATAGGGTTATCTTAGACGACTAAGCAAAAATGATTTTCCGGTGAATCCATTGCAAGCAACCCAAATTTAAACATATACTAACGGGTGTATGACCGATTGATTCCAGGCTAAATCAGTCGATTGCGGTCCAATCTC
Organism: Mizuhopecten yessoensis; assembly: GCF_002113885.1. Classification (NCBI taxonomy): domain Eukaryota; kingdom Metazoa; phylum Mollusca; class Bivalvia; order Pectinida; family Pectinidae; genus Mizuhopecten; species Mizuhopecten yessoensis. Next base: position 34,433 of record NW_018408827.1, read on the forward strand.
GTTTACTATCCAACCAATACATAGGTAATGCACGTGATCAAGTGGAATCAGGCCTGGCTAAACAACTCATAAATGAGTGTGATCGGTGTTGCAAAATAAACCGACTGATGAACGCAAATGATTGTCGACGTTGACCTGGACATAGTTTGTCCCAGTGAATAATAATGTGAGCGAAACTTACTTGGACAGCTAATCGAAGAATGTGATGCAAGGAGATCAGGCTAAAGTAGCCGACTATTGAACGAGGATGATAACACATTGCATTCATGTACATATTCATCTTGACATTCGCGTTTACAAGTTTGCTCATTATCGTGTATTTTTATCAATAAAAAATACGTTTAGCTGAGTTTACCAGGGACAGGACTTTGCTATGGATTTAAAATAAAATGGCACTGATCAAGTATGATGTCTGTGACGTTTTATTTCAATATACATTTTGTTTAGCTATTCGTTTGTTTATGTAAACCCAACAGTATCATTTCATTAATGTTTATCACATAATGTACTTTGTTATCCAGTGAATATACCCATGTCCTATTTTGTTACGTATTTACCCGTGTAATATGACCTATCAGGCCTGCAATTGGTTATACGTTTCAATTGTTTAAATTGTAACGTCAGGCCTACGACAAGTACATGAAGCACAGACTTACACACTGGAGTCAAAATGGCTTCTTTTTACATTCAAGGTTGCATGAAATTTGTCGTTTTACACGAACAAATGCAACAAATCTTGATTATGGGATAAAAAGGATCTTACGCTCGTTTTCATTTCAAATGAAATTTATGAAACTCGTCACGAAATTTTCATTTTAGCTCGTTTCATAAATCTCATATGAAATGGAAACTCATGTAAGATCCTACATGCATTTATAGTATATCTTTATATCTGTTCTATCGTGTGCAATGGTTCTTATTTCGAAGAACTCCAGCGAAACATTCCGACCCTTTTGGAATACAATTGATCATGATAAGCCAACGTCTAGACAAATTGACCATATTCGTCACTTGTAATTGAGAAATACGTCACAAGAGATATGATACCGTGCTATATTGCTCTAATCGATGACTGCAGAATCGGTCTGACCGACTTCCTAGGACTGACGCGTTCTACGACCTACATTTGGACGTGAACAGAACTTGGCATATATCATGAGAGAAGCGACACATCTCAGGCCTGAATTCATAACAGAAACCCATAGTCTAGTATTGAAGTAAGAATACTGTACTAAAATGTGTTTGGCTTTTAGATTTTTCAATTAGACCGTCAAATAATTGACAATAAAAGTAATTGAATAAGATCTTTAATCAAAATCTAATAAGATATTTGTTTAAAAAATAGATTTGAAACATGTTTACCAGTGGAACGTTACATATGCAGGTTTATCCTGAAAAATAAATTGATATTGTTTCTACTTTGATAAGAAAATAATTGTTTATAGTTTGTAAATGTCTGTTGTTCCTGTAACGTTTGCGTGCTCGCTTGTATTCATGTACCATATATATATAATTATTTGGATGATATTGGATAACCAGTTTTAGAATGGTAAGGTCTTTGGCTAATTTCAGTCGTTTCATTTTGAAATCCACCTAACAGGGGAAACTGCATCCTCGATACTCCAGGAATTACGCTCACGTACGCTCTCTGCACCCCTGGATTATGTCATAGGAACATTGAAGGCAAGCGGCTAGCTATTTAATCAGTCTTGAGTAAAAAAAATACCTGACTAATCGTAGACTGATATATGTCTTTTAAAATTTACAGAGGAGCGACACCCGACTTCAATGTGAGTCCATCTTACCGTAATGCGACCGACGGATTCTTTTAGTGTATACCAAATGATCAAACTATTCTTCTCTTCTCATCCACAAGGTGATTCGCATGGAACCTCTGATTATACTTTGACATATTTAGACTGTTGGCATTATTGTGTGAGTGATATTTGTATATCAATATAATAAATACATCAACTCAAAGAAATCCTCCTCGTCGTTTGTCGACGATGTCATGACGAAATCTCCCGATAGCTTTTTTTCTTTTTTAAATGTAAAAATGAAAACTTTAACAAATTTTGAAATGAAAAGCTCGGAAACGTCGATTTTCGTTTTGAACTAAATAAGGAAAAATACTGATCCCGTGTAGGATAGGGAAATTCCACCAGAGAGATTTTCAAATTTGGTAAAACCCGAGGCTTTGCCGAGGAACATTTAACACGACATTTGATTGGTCAATCAAAATAATTTGCGACAGTAAAACCACGATATATTGTCCGCAAATTTATCATTTGCATATGAAGCCCGGATGGCGATTTTTAATGACGTCGAAGACCAAGACTGACCTTAAAACGTCGTGCAATTGATTATTCATGACATCACGAACAATAGAGTGACCCGAAAAAAGTCAACGTAATTCCGCCGCACTTTTGATATTCCTGACGACACCAATCCAAGACAGAATTTGAATAAAACACTCAAACATATCTTAAAATCGTCTTTCGATTTTTTGTTTTTATTTTGCTTATTTGAATTAGAATGCAGATAACTCTACTGTATTGTGAGATTTGCGGCGGTATATCGTGATTATACTGTCGCAAATATCCGTTTTACTAGCTCCGCTCCGCTTCGCGAGTAAAACTCAAATTGCGTCTGTATAACCACTATATACCGCTACAAATCTCAAAATATAATAGGTTTATCCCCTTAAAAACTCGAGGTGGAACACAATTAAAACAGAGTATTCGAGATAACGTTATAACAAAGGACATTTTTTTATAAAAAGAAATATTTACATTTGCCACTGTTTCTGAATCGATAACCTAAGTGTGAGCAAGTATGTTTATTTCTCAATAACTTAAGTGTAAAACGTGACCCAGTTCACCACGTATGAATTTATGTAAATTTTGGCGGACTTCTGTCCGCAATACTCATGTCAATTTTTACAAACAAAAGATAGCATTTAGACTACCGTGCGTTCGAGACACCAAATGATGTCGTGTTCGAGACAAGACAGATCATGTCCATGACCGGTCATAAATATGAAGCTAGCGTCAGAAGCTACAGTCGCGATTGTTCGTCGGTACAAAAACGCTCCACCAGCTCCACTCTCTCATCTATGAGTGCCGGCCGCCATGACACAGAAACAATGGCTATCGTTCCTAAAAATGTAGAGTCAAATTTCTCGTCTCCCAAATGTTACATCAACAGTCACTCGGCCGACAAACGATTTATCCACATCATACAGTTTACATGTCATCTGTACAAACGTCTGGTTCGCTTACAAACAGCAATTTCAATAACTGCACATTCAACTTCCACCTGGCTTAGCTCGACGACATGGTAGCACTCTCTATTTCCCGCCTTTGGGCGCATCACTTTTAACGATGGACGTCCGCGGTAATTAGTATTTTCTACTAAGTATTTTGCCCCAGTACCTTAATTTCATACAAATAAGATAATATTTATTCCATTACCTACTAATACAATTATGAAGATACTGTATGAAGTAAAATATGGATATTGTATGTGAATAAAAATATTGAAATGGAGGAACTTTTTTCATTTGTTGTCACGGATAAAGTGGGCGGGATTTAGCTGTCTGTCAACGGCTTTTGCGAATGGCTGTTCGCATGGATTAACATGACGTCAAAATAATTTTGAACCCAAATTACACAAGGTATATGCTTGTATCCGACTCTTTTAATGGTGTTATTGTTAAAAGAAAATATTGTAAATATAAGGATTAACCTTTTATTTTGTTTCGTTTATGAGATAGTAAATTCAATGGAGCAGTCGGTAAATTGTTCGTAAACGCGAAACATAACTACAAAAAGGTATGTACATGCACAAACAAAGGTATGTATTGCTCTGCAAAACAACTGTATTGATAGGCGGTTCTAGGTTAGAGTGTTTTGCTGTACTTTTCCCCCTAGAGACCTCTACGAGAAACTGGGTCAATAGGCCAATGTTGCAGCAGCCATCCTGATGGTATCGATAACCGACATATTTACGTAAAGACAATCGAATTAGAAAAGGTAAGCAGGAGCTGCTCCGGGCATGTACAATACAGAGGGTCGATATTGTGATAGATTCATTTTTCTGCCAACTCACCAATTGTTTATGATTTCAATAAAGATATACGTCCCGTCTTTTTTATAAGATAGGTCAAATCAAATGATATATTTTTCCCCTGGAAGTTGTATACAGAAAATAAATTACTTACAGTATATATTCAGTGGAACAGAAATAGGCCTGCTCTATCTCACTGCCTGATAAAATGAACTAATATAGGGTCCCTGCAGAATTGGTGTTATTTTCTGTCTTCTGATTAAATAATATTGCAGAAATCACACGTGATCTGTTACACTCTTCTAATACTTGGTATTAGAATACCAAGCAAATACTTGGCTTTTACCTTTACGATGTGTCAACAAATTGGATTTGTTTTACACATTTGAAGTAAAAGAAACCTGACCAACCGCTAGGCTGATACCTGTTCTTTGAAGATTACAGGGGAGCGACACCCGACTTCAAAGCAAGTCAATTTTACCATTACGCGACCGACAGATTCTTTTGATGTACATCAAAGGACCAAACTCGTCTTCTTGTCGCCTCCTCAAAGTGGCGCGCACTGAACCTTTTGATTTTGCTATGATATATTACAGGGGTGCAGAGGGCTTAAGTGAGCGTAACCCTTGGAGTATCGAGGATGTAATCCAATTTGTTGATAGAGTAATTTGGTTTATATACTTGTATTTCTTATAGTGATAATAATGATGGAGTGAACAGCAAGGAGGCCAGTTGTGTTGTATGTTCTCTCTATCTTTAAAATAGTTTTAGAATTAATATTTAATGAATAATTAATATTTAAACTGCAATTAAGGGCACATTTGTCTCGACTAAAGCTGTTTTCTGTCTAGAATGTAGAAGCCCGAGTTACATGTGCTCTAGATACCCTAGTTCGAAAGTAATATGGGTAGTCTGTCTTTATAAAGATAGATGTTTCACACAACACTCGCTGAAAAAATGGTTCTATCCTATAAAAGCCCACCTGATTGGCTTTTATTAAATGATAGTGGTCACCCATTGCACTATAATTGTTGATACGTGTTACATTGAACATCACTATAAAGAGGAACCATAGGGTGGGCAGTGGAGCTTAGTAGATTATAATGTCATAAACACGTCTACTTGGAATATTCTTTGTTTCCTGATGAACACCGCTGGTATTTCAAGAGTGATGAGTTGGTTGGAGATTGTGATATTTTAGTGAGCGTGTGGAAAATTTAAATCTCTAATGAATTATAACTGTTATTTCTTAAGAAACCGAGGACATTCAGTTGATTTGTTTTTTTATTTTAATTAAAGACATGGATAGCGTGAACAGATAGTTCATTTTGCACTTACAAAAATTGTTGAGACAAAGAATGTTATATATATATTGTGAATCGTGTCGAGGTGAGAAATCGTGCCGTAACAGACGTCACAATCAGAAAATGTAATCACAATCGGCATTGGTTATTTTTCATAGTTTTTAACTTTGCTATCTGATTTGTAGGTTTAGTGTGAAAATAACAAACAAAATGTTTTTTGGCACAGAAGAAAAAATCAATCAATATTAATTTCACATGTATTTTTATATGAAATGGGCACAATATGATTTCATTCGGTTGCGGCATGAGTACATGTATAGTCTCATGTCGGACAGAAAACAAGCTCACTACAAAACACACTCCACTATTTAGATAACTGTGAATACTGAATGTACTCAATATAGGTAAGAGGGAAGCAGCGTCTTACAGTAAAAGTACGTTGGACCAGACTCAACCTAACACATACAAAAATATCACACAGTCAACGACTGTCTTGAAAGGTGAACATTTATTGAAATTGTATTGTCATATACCAGTTACTTTTTTCGTCCTTTAATTATTTCAATTTATCACTGCGACCATTCTTATAATGCTATTACAGCTGACGGTAATTACAAACAAGCTTATTGGTTTAATGACATAATAGTTACATGCATAATAAAATATGGCACTGACCTCATTCCGCCCGTCTCGTTTACAATGTAGTAAGTATTACGTTTTTTCTGTCACACTGTTCATTGTACATTGTACCTGTACCGGTCGTTGTAGCTTGCTTTGCCACGCCTCCACAGTGAAATTGACACACATGCAATAACGTTACAAGACTTACGATAACAAAATTGTAAATCGTGTTATGACTGCAAACACTGGAGTTATGTTCAAACAAAAGAGCGTTTCGGGGGGAGGAGGATAGATTTGTTACTTGAGTGTTAATACATATATTGACATGACACGCGATCGTTTCACTTTATTTTGTTTGTTTAGTTATTCTTAAAGTATTTGACCTGACCTAAAAAAAAACTGCAAGGACCTTGGTACGTTTATACTAGAAAATGTTGAACTGTATTTGTTTTGTTCTACTTGTGTGAAAGAACAGGGCATTTTTGTTTTTAACATTGAACATACATGAATATATATGCAGCTTGCCAAAACTCCTCGCTTAAATGGGGAGAACAGAACAAATTTTGTTTTGTGTATTTTATATCGACCATGCTTGCCAAATCTCATTGTTTGAATGGGGAGATGTATTGACACAAGAATCAGGAAGATTGCGGACTTTGTTAAATGACATTACTTTGAGTTGTCATTTTCAGTGACCATTTATTTAATATTGATCACATTGTCACCTACCATAGTAATAATAATAATAATAATATACAGCATTTATATAGCGCCCTATATAATTTGTAAAATTACTCTAATATGGATAATAGTAATGGTTATAATTGTGAAAACAAACAACAAAGGCTTGCAATCACGTTCATACATTTAACAAGCAATATGAACATAATTGAACAAATAAAAGGGTGGTATTTACATGACGTCTTTGCAAAGATTCTAAAATGCAGACGTGAAAAGGTGAGTTTGTATGTCCCTCCTGAACTTGGCCAGGGTATTTGACTTCCTAATAGCAGATGGTAAACTATTCCACAACGTAGCCGAAACCCTCCCAAAGCATCTGTTTCCGTAGGTCACAGTACGAGATTTTGGGACACACAACAAAGATTCTGACTCCGACCGCAGTGATCTTGACGGCTGATACAGGGTAACAAGTTCCTGTAGGTACTGAGGAGCTGTTCCATTCAGTGCCTTGTATGTGTATACCAGAATTTTGTACTGCGACCTGTATCGTACAGGTAACCAGTGCAACGAATAAAGCGCAGGTGTGATGTGCTCTCTCTTTCGAGTACGAGTAACTAGCCGTGCTGCAGTGTTCTGAACCCTCTGCAGACGACTAGTTAGTTTGTCAGATATACCACAGAGCAGGGCGTTACCATAATCCAACCGAGAGGTAACAAGTGAATGCACCAAAATCTTGCATGCATCTGCAGTTAGAAACTGCCGAATACAGCCGATGTTCCTGATCTGGTAGTAACAGGATTTGGCAATAGCGTTCACTTGTTTCTCCATGTTCAGAGAACTGTCAAAGTATACCCCTAGGTTTTTAACAGCTGGAACAGTCTCAATAGTTCTGGCACCAACCTTGAGCTGGAGAGCCATTGTTTGCTGACACTTTGGGGAAAAGACGATTAGTTCCGTCTTTTCCTGATTAAGTTTAAGCATGTTGGCGTTCATCCAGATACTGATATCTGTCAGACAAGGTTCCAGACTTTCTGAGACTGTATTCCAACTGTCCTGTGGTTTTATGACCATGTAAATGTGTGTGTCATCGGCATAGCAATGATAGCGAAGGCTATGGCGACGACCATACAATATTTCGTGGTCCTAACACCGACTCTTGAGGAACCCCGAAATCTAGTACTTTGTCATGTGAGGTGGCAGATCCGATGGCAACACACTGTCGTCGTTCACTCAGGTATGACTGTATCCAGCATAGTGCGGTATCAGTCACTCAATAAGAGTATTCCAGACGTTTATAAAGTATGCCATGGTCGATGACGTCAAATGCAGCTGACAAGTCCAGCATGACAAGCACCGCTCTGTCCTTGTTATCCAATGCAGAAGCTATATCACTATGTACACGTAGGAGGGCCGTCTCAGTAGTGTCCCATGCGGTAGGCCGATTGCATGTTGTCATGGAGATGAACTTCTAAACGCCGGGATACAACCTTCTCCAAGATATTAGACTGAAAAGGCAGATTTGAAACTGGGCGGTAGTTTTTCAACTCCTCCTTGTCCATTCCAGTGTAGCATTCTACTTTTTGATCTCCGTTTCCTGTTCTGTAGTAAGGCATTGAGTTGTCGTTATATACTGCTCGTCCATTGTATATGACGATATTTATATATTCGTTTTAATTAACAAATAGAGTCGAATACTTCTTTGATTCTAAATGACCGACACATTAAAAAGATTTGCGCTACAAATTGATACTTTCAGTAAAATGTATGCTCAGACTCAGCTCGATGATGAGTGAAACATTCTTGGTCTGTACTCTTTTGAGAAATGACACCGCTTATATAATTTCAATAACTACTTCAGGTTCGAAGATATCTGAAATCATAGTGTAGTTAATAGGCAAGACAAGGGCGTTGCACAGAACCCATCGTCCGTATATAGTACATGTTTGTAATTTTATGAATTAATTTGCAGTGTATGTACATATTACATGTATGTATCAAAGGTGTTCTCTCCAAGTAATTAAGCTTTTTTTTTTTTTACTTGTTTCTTTAGAGCTGTTAAAAAAAGAAAAATGGTGAATATTCCAGCAAAAGTTCGAACGACGAAATGTCCAAACAAAGGGCCAAATAATTTCATTGCGAATTTAAAAATATCATACATGTATGTAGATTCGACTAGGTACATATGTAGATGCTTTGTCACTAATGAGTTCGAATGTACAAAACCAGTTACAGTGTCCCTAGAATTGACGTGTGTATTGTTGGAAATTGTACTTTACAATATGAATACCTTTGTGATGTTGCTATGACCCGTGTGTGTTATTGGTTCCGGGTCAACACCATGGTTAGTGAATTTGAAGTATCAATACCGCCATATACACATGTATAGATATCAAAACAGATGAGCGCCTCCCCTCCAAATTGTTTTGTTCGACTGAAATTGTAAAGGAACTGAACATTCTCCTAGTATATAAAAAAAATCGCGGATTTCCACCAATGTCTGCTTGAGTGTCTGTCTGGCTGCCATACTGTGCGTCATTTATTTTCTCTCCGGAGTATTACACCCTTGCTATTTCAACTACGTTGTACGTTTACTAAAGTTCAGATCTGGTGACCCTTTTATATGTAGAGTTATGGCACGAACATGTGTCCGGAACACTGGTTTCCTATACTTATCAAGTGTCTTGGAAAAACGCAATGTCCCCCACTATAATTCGGTCTGACACCCAGCAAAATTTAGAGTTATGACCATTTGTTCATTTTCACAATGCAATACAAAAACAATATTCGAAGCGTTCACCCAACTCTTTATATCTGATTATCTTGGAGAGGCGGTGTGTTGCATACTTAACATGTAATTTGACAAAGAGTATATGTTTCTCATTGGTTTATTTCAATAACGTCTCTTTTCATATTGACAGGCTTCAATAATATATTTCTATTTGTGTTTTTCAGACGACGGAACCATCAACAGACAGAATTAAAAATATGACGAGAAAAGACAACACAACGTCCCCGACTGAAACAGTTGTGACAGATGGCTTCGGCGAGGCAGACGAAAATAACATTTTCTGTGACTATTACACAGCGTGGTCGTCTTGGACGCGCTGTAATCGCCACTGTCAACAAACCAGGAAGCGGAAGTGTCGATTTCCTACCTTTTGTGGACACTCGCGCATCCGCGAAAAGCGCCCTTGTAATAGAAAGAGTGGTCCATGTAAGGAAGTGACGTACAAGGTCATAGGATCAACTAAATCGAACAGAAAGAAAGAAGATTTGCTGTATGACCTCTTCTACAAGCCGTGGTCGTCATGGGGAGCTTGTTCGAGGACGTGCAAGAAGAGGCGTCGTCGCCGATGTAAGTTTACGGATGTGTGCGGTAGTGGCTATCTGGAGGAAGAGAGGTACTGCCGTATCGTTAACGACACATGTCACGGGTCTTACATTATCAGCACCAACAGGTTCAAGGTCCCGGACGAGGAAAAGGAAAGACAAAAGCATGAAGGTAAGATGGCCTGTGCTAACGCCGTCTCTGCAGTCGATTCGGTGGCAACCTTATCCGATTCCTATAGCGATTTGTAAAGTATAGTCTTTTACAGATTTTGGAAATGTTAGGGTGTACTGGTTTATAAATCTTCATATTTCTCACAAACGGACGATGTGTGCATTCTAAAATTCTATACACCAAACAATTATCGTTCTTTGTTTTCAGTTGCTGCATCGAATATCACGTTAGAAAGCCTCCAACTCTCGTGTGGTCTGAGACCTACTGGTACATCCGGGCGGTTCAAAATAGTCGGAGGGCAATATTCCTCCCCAAACAGTTGGCCCTGGCAGGTTTGTTCATTAACATTTGTTTATTTACAAACAAACAAAAATTGTTCAAGATACAGAACGTTTGAAAATAAAACATCTGATCCGGCAGGTTTTTGGCGATATTTCGCTTAGTCCGAAATAACTGACTAGTTTCACGGTTTATTTGATTAATTAAAGGCGGTACACTGTTGTTAAGATGTAGATTGTCACTTGGTAGTTCAGGAATATCCTGAAAATCTGTTTTGAAATTATGCATGTCCAGAATCCGCAAAAAACATTTCACAAATCTCGTTCAGTTTATAACCTATCGGGATAATCCAGTATCCATACAATCGCATGGCTCTCGTACAATTTACAACTTATCAGGATAGTCCAGTATCTATACAAACAAATCGCATGACTCTTGTTCAGTTTATTACCTATCGGGATAGTCCATTATCAATACAAATAAATCGCATGACTCTCGTACAGTTTATTATAACCTATCGGGATAATCCAGTATCCATACTATCGCATGACTCTCGTACAGTTTATAACTTATCGGGATAGTCCAGTATCAATACAAGGAAATCCCATGACTCTCGTACAGTTTAAAACTTATCGGGATAGTCCAGTATCCATACAAAGAAATCCCATGACTCTTGTTCCGTTTATTACCTATCGGGATATTCCAGTATAAATACAAACAAATCCCATGACTCTCGTAAAGTTTATTATAACCTATCGGGATAGTCAAGTATCCATACAAAGAAATCCCATGACTCTTGGTCCGTTTATTACCTATCGGGATAGTCCAGTATAAATACAAGCAAATCCCATGACTCTCGTACAGTTTATTATAACCTATCGGGATAATCCAGTATCCATACAAACGCATGACTCTCGTACAGTTTATAACTTATCGGGATAGTCCAGTATCAATACAAAGAAATCCCATGACTCTCGTACAGTTTATAACTTATCGGGATAGTCAAGTATCCATACAAAGAAATCCCATGACTCTTGTTCCGTTTATTACCTATCGGGATAGTCCAGTATAAATACAAACAAATCCCATGACTCTCGTACAGTTTATTATAACCTATCGGGATAGTCAAGTATCCATACAATCGCATGACTTTCGTACAGTTTATAACTTATCGGGATAGTCAAGTATCCATACAAAGAAATCCCATGACTCTTGTTCCGTTTATTACCTATCGGGATAGTCCAGTATAAATACAAACAAGTTGCATGACTCTCGAACAGTTTATTATAACCTATCGGGATAGTATAACCTATCGGGATAGTCAAGTATCAATACAATCGCACGATTCTCGTTCAGTTAATCACCTTTCGGCAATAGTCCAGTATAAATACAAAGAAATCGTATGACTTTCGTTCTGTTTATAACTTATCGGGATAGTCAAGTATCCATACAATCGCACGATTCTCGTTCAGTTCATCACCTGTCGGGAAAGTCCAGTATCCATACAAAGAAATCGCATGACTCTCGTACAGTTTATTACCTATCTGGGTAGTCCAGTATCAATACAAAGAAATCGCATGACTCTCGTAAAGTTTTTGATCTATCGGGATAGTCCAGTATCCATACAAAGAAATCGCATGACTCTCGTACAGTTTTTTACCTATCGAGATAGTCAAGTATCTATACAAAGATATCGCATGACTCTCCTACAGTTTATGACCTATCGAGATAGTCCAGTATCTATACAAAGAAATCGCATGGCTTACGTTCAGTGTATTACCTATCAGGATAGTCCAGTATCCATAAAAAGAAATCGCATGACTCTCGTTCTGTTTATGACTTATCAGGATAGTCAAGTATCCATACAATCGCATGACTCTCGTACAGTGTATAACTTATCGGGATAGTCCAGTATCTATACAAAGAAATCGCATGACTCTCGTACAGTTTATTACCTATCAGGATAGTCCAGTATCCATAAAAAGAAATCGCATGACTCTCGTTCTGTTTATTACTTATCAGGATAGTCAAGTATCCATACAATCGCATGACTCTCGTACAGTGTATAACTTATCGGGATAGTCCAGTATCTATACAAAGAAATCGCATGACTCTCGTACAGTTTATTACCTATCAGGATAGTCAAGTATCCATACAATCGCATGACTCTCGTACAGTGTATAACTTATCGGGATAGTCCAGTATCTATACAAAGAAATCGCATGACTCTCGTACAGTTTATTACCTATCAGGATAGTCAAGTATCCATACAATCGCATGACTCTCGTACAGTGTATAACTTATCGGGATAGTCCAGTATCTATACAAAGAAATCGCATGACTCTCGTACAGTTTATTACCTATCAGGATAGTCCAGTATCCATAAAAAGAAATCGCATGACTCTCGTTCTGTTTATAACTTATCAGGATAGTCAAGTATCCATACAATCGCATGACTCTCGTACAGTTTATAACTTATCGGGATGGTCCAGTATCTATACAAAGAATCGCATGACTCTCGTACAGTTTATGACCTATCGGGATAATCCTGTATCCATACAAAGAAATCGCATGACTCTCGTTCTGTTTATAACTTGTCGGGATAGTCCAGTATCTGTACACAGAAATTGCATGACTCTCGTACAGTTTATGACCTATCGGGATAGTCCAGTATCCATACAAAGAAATCGAATGACTCTCGTACAGTTAATGACCTATCGGGATAATCCTGTATCCATACAAAGAAATCGCATGACTCTCGTTCTGTTTATAACTTATCGGGATAGTCAAGTATCTGTACACAGAAATTGCATGACTCTCGTACAGTTTATGACCTATCGGGATAGTCCAGTATCCATACAAAGAAATCGCATGACTCTCGTTCTGTTTATAACTTATCGGGATAGTCAAGTATCCATACAATCGTGTGACTCTCGTACAGTTTATAACTTGTCGGGATAGTCCAGTATCTATACACAGAAATTGCATGACTCTCGTACAGTTAATGACCTATCGGGATAGTCCAGTATCCATACAAAGAAATCGTATGACTCTTGTTCAGTTTACATGTATGACCTATCGAGATAGTCCAGTATCTATGCACAGAAACCGCATGACTCTCGTACAGTTAATTATAACCTATCGGGATAATCCAGTATCCATACAATTGCATGACTCTCGTACAGTTTATGACCTATCGGGATAGTCAAGTATCTATGCAAAGAAATTGAATGACTCTCGTACAGTTTAAATCTTATCGGGATAGTCCAGTATCTATACAAAGAAATTGCATGACTCTCGTACAGTTTGTGACCTACCGAGATAGTCTAGTATCTATACAAAGAAATAGAATGACTCTCGTACAGTTTATATCTTATCGGGATAATCAAGTATCCATACAAAGAAATCGCATGACTCTCGTACAGTTTATTATAACCTATCGGGATAGTATAACCTATCGGGATAGTCAAGTATCCATACCAAGAAATCCCATGACTCTTGTTCCGTTTATTACCTATCGGGATAGTCCTGTATCAATACAAACAAATCCCATGACTCTCGTACAGTTTATTATAACCTATCGGGATAGTCAAGTATCCATACAATCGCATGACTCTCGTACAGTTTATAACTTATCGGGATAGCCAAGTATCCATACAAAGAAATCGCATGACTCTCGTCCAGTTTATTATAACCTATCGGGATAGTCATGTATCCATACAATCCCATTACTCTCGTACAGTTTATAACTTATCGGGATAGGCAAGTATCCATACAAAGAAATCCCATGACTCTCGTACAGTATATAACTTATCGGGATAGTCAAGTATCCATACAAAGAAATCCCATGACTCTTGTTCCGTTTATTACCTATCGGGATAGTCCAGTATCAATACAAACAAATCGCATGACTCTCGAACAGTTTATTATAACCTATCGGGATATTCAAGTATCAATACAATCGCACGATTCTCGTTCAGTTAATCACCTATCGGGATAGTCCAGTATCCATACAAAGAAATCGTATGACTCTCGTTCTGTTTATAGCTTATCGGGATAGTCAAGTATCCATACAATCGCATGACTCTCGTACAGTTTATAACTTATCGTGAAAGTCCAGTATCTATACAAAGAAATCGCATGACTCTCGTACAGTTTATTATCTATCTGGATAGTCCAGTATCTATACAAAGAAATTGCATGACTCTCGTACAGTTTATGACCTACCGAGATAGTCCAGTATCTATACAAAGAAATAGAATGACTCTCGTACAGTTTATATCTTATCGGGACAGTCCAGTATTTATACAAAGAAGTAGAATGACTCTCGTACAGTTTATATCTTATCGGGACAGTCCAGTATCTATACAAAGAAATAGAAAGACTCTCGTACAGTTTATGACCTATAGGGATATTCCAGTATCCAAACAAAGAAATCGCACGACTCTCGTACAGTTTTTAACATTTCAATGATTGGATTTTTGAAGTGCACCAAAACACAAGAAGGTTACCTGATATATGAGACTGGGTTTTTTAAAATCAGCGATTTTATCATAAAACAACAGGGTAATACTTTTTAATTCGAAAATCAGAGCGAAGTGAAGTTTTAAATGATAACGCTTGACATTAAACCAAAAGTTTTGAGTTGGTTTTTAAAAAATTGATATTTGAGAACACATATTTAAAAATATTCTCTTACAGTTTATAACTAATCGGGAAAGTCGAGTATCAATACAAAGAAATCCCACGATTCTCGTTCAGATTATGACCTATCGGGATAGTCCAGTATCAATACAAAGAAATCGCATGACTCTCGTACAGTTCCTGACCTATCGGGTTAGTCCAGTATCCATACAAAGAAATCGCATGACTCTCCTACAGTTTATGACCTATCGAGATAGTCCAGTATCTATACAAAGAAATCGCATGGCTTACGTTCAGTGTATTACCTATCAGGATAGTCCAGTATCCATAAAAAGAAATCGCATGACTCTCGTTCTGTTTATGCCTTATCGGGATAGTCCAGTATTCATACAAAGAAATTGCATGACTCTCGTACAGTTTATGACCTATCGGGATAGTCAAGTATCTATACAAAGAAATCCCATGACTCTCAAACAGTTTATGACCTTTCGGGATAGTCAAGTATCTATACACAGAAACCTCATGACTCTCGTACAGTTTATGACCTATCGGTCCAGTATCCATACAAAGAAATCGCAGGACTCTTGTAGTTTTTAACATTTCAAGGATTGGATTTTTGAAGTGCACCAAAACACAAGAAGATTACCTCATATATGATACTGTTTTTTTTCTTTCTAATCAGTGATTTAATCATATAACAACAAGGTAATGCTTTTTAAATTCGAAAATCAAAGCGAAGTGAAGTTTTAAATGATAACGCTTGACATTAAACCAAAAGTTTTGAGTTGGTCTTTAAAAAATGATATTTGAGAACACATATTTAAAAAAAAAAAAAAAAAAAGACGCATCAATAATAAAGAATTTCGATCTTATACTTCATCTACTTTTAAACGTTTTTGAACGTGTAGTCTATAAACATATTTACAACTTATTTAACTCTAATAATCTTATTTACAAATTTCAGTCTGGATTCTTACCCAATCATTCTTGTACGCATCAACTCATTGAAATGTACCATTCTATGATGTTAGCATTAGAAAACCATGAACATATAGCTTTTACTTTTTGTGATTTTTCAAAGGCCTTCGATCGAGTTTGGCATAGAGGGCTTTTATACAAACTTCAACAACATGGTATTTCAGGCAGTCTTCTTAATTGGATAACAAACTATCTTTTTGAGCGTAAGCAATCCGTCTTTATTCACGATTCTCATTCTTCTGTAAGAAATATAAACGCCGGTGTTCCCCAAGGTTCAGTGTTAGGCCCTTTATTCTTCTTGATTTATATTAACGACATTTCGACCGAACTCTCCTCATTATCTCGTCTTTTTGCTGACGATACGTCGCTTTCATACTCATCACCAAACCAAGAAAATATTGTAAGTGAAGTAAATAAAGACCTAAAAACTCTAGAGAAATGGTCTAAAAATTGGCTGATGTCTTTCAATCCTAAAAAAAACGAAATCATAATTGTTTCTAATACAAATCTACCCTTTCAACCCCAATTTATTTTTAACGATACTTCTATCCTTTTAACAGATAGCCACAAACAACTTGGAGTTATACTAAGTAGCGACGGTAAATGGAATAAACATGTAGACGAACTTATCAAAAAAAGTGGCTATATATATAGCAGACCTTCGTAAAATGAAATGGTTACTCAGTAGAAATAACCTTGAAAAACTATATTTAACGTACATTCGACCATTATTAGAGAATGCATGTGAAGTCTGGGTCAATTGTGGAATGACAAATTCATCAAATTTGAAAACATTCAGATAGATGCTGCACGAATTGTTACAGGACTACCTATTTACACAAAAATTGAACATATATTTAATGAAATTGGCTGGGTTCCACTAAGTAATAGAAGGAAAAACAGAAAATTGTCCCTATTCTTTACAATTAAAAACGGTACAGCTCCTAATTATTTGTGTGACACCTTACCAGATAGCATTGGGAATATTTCTCGTTATAACCCGAGAAATTCCCAACATTTAAGATAACCAAACTTTAGGCTTGAAACAATGCGAAATTCTTTTTTCCCATCAACTACAAAAATGTGGAATGACCTAGATATATCTATAAGGAATTCGGCTTCTCTCAGTTCATTTAAATCAAATATAAAATCAAAAGGTAAACCACAAAATAAATGCTTTCTGGTATGGGCTTCCCGTTAATCAAATATACTTCATTGCCGTTTGAGAAATCGTGCGAGCTCCCTTAACTATGACCTATTTAGAGCAAATTTATCAAATACAGCTGAATGTGCATGCGGTAGTCCATGTGAAGACTCTTATCACTTCCTTTGTGTCTGTCCCTTATACACCCAGCATCGTAATCTATTAAAAAGAGAGCTTCAACCTGTTCGTGATGATTTAACTTAAGACTTGCTCCTATAAGGCGATCCTAAATTCAGCATTAATGTAAATACCTCAATTGCAAAATCTGTCCAAAATTATATCAGCAAATGCAACAGGTTTGACTGAATGTGATTATCTTTCTCTCTCTATCACTCTTTTTTTTTCTCCGACTCTACCTGTGTTACTATCATTTACTTCATTACTCTATCCGTCTTTTCTTCCACTCTATTTTTCATCTACTCTATCTGTGTTACTATCCTTTACTTCGTTTCGCTCTCCTTCTTTTCTTCGTCTCTATTTTCCATTTCCATATAAAAACATAATTAATGTATATTGCGTAAATTACCTTATCAAGTTATTGTTTATATTCATGTATTTGAAGAAAAGGACTTTGATAAGTTTGTAAAACTTGTGTCCAATTCTTTTGTAAATATTTATTTGCAATAAAATATGTTTAAATCTCTACTTTTTACACAAGATGGAAGGAACATTGCACATGTCATTGACTAAAGGGAAGTAACTCGGAAAAACGTCTTGTCAACTGGTGGTGGCATATTTCTATATTTCTGTGATCGATAACGAGTTACATATGTCAGCATATACTCTAAAAGATGTCGACATAATCTGCACATATGTCAGCATATTCTCATAATATGTCGACAAAAAACAAATCCGTGACAATTTCGCAGAGATATGTATTTCTTTCTGTAACTCATTTCACGTTTGAAGATTATAAAAAAATCCTGATTTATCGATTCTTAGTTTACAAGAAAGATGTAGATATTAATGGTTGTGTATGTTTCGATTTTCCTTTTTGAAGGTTGAACTACTGAACAAACGAAAGAAACACTTTTGTGGAGGGACACTGATTGCGCCCTACTGGGTTCTCACTGCGGCTCACTGTATACGTAAACGAGGGAAAACACGGAAGATAATTGTGCGCGTGGGCGAGCATGACGTCACAAAATTGGAAAAGACAGAAAAAGACTACACTGTTTCCAAATATTTCCCTCATCCTTCATTTAGTTATAAAGCTGTAATGAATGACATAGCATTATTAAAATTGAATACGCCTGTAAGAACTTCTAATATCAGCGGATATGCGTGCCTTCCGGTGAAATCCAAAAGACTTTCAAGTAGGACTATTTGCAAGACCATTGGCTGGGGTCGAACACAAAGCAAGAGTTTGACAGGGAGTGACGTATTGAAAGAAGCAGACGTGCCGATAGTCAAGAAAAGAAAATGTCAAAAAGCTTTTGATTTTACTATAACTCGATCACAGCTTTGCGCCGGGTACAAACGAGGAGGAATAGACTCTTGTATCGGCGACAGTGGAGGGCCACTACTGTGTCCTTTTGTATCTAACAGTAACGACACACGCTGGTATGTTAACGGTGTCACCAGTTATGGTGAAGGTTGTGGAGAAAAGGGAAAATTCGGAATTTATACAAATGTTTTAAAGTATATGCATTGGATTCAAAAAATCATTTTTAAGAAGTAATTAAAGTCAACGGTCTAAGGAAATCTCAGGAAACAAAAGACTTTTTTCAACCTCATATTTTCAAAGTAGAATCCGGATAAAGACAAATAACGCATTTTCAATATTAGATACTGAATACCATTTATGAGCCGATGTATATTTACATTTTCCCACTATCTTGTGAATTTCAATTTAGAAATGTGAAAACAATATTCATATGTTTCTTTGGTGTTGGCTATTTTTGGCCTTGGTTAACTGTCATCTTTTATTGAACAAGCCATCAGCCCCTCGATAATGATGGTACAGTAACTGTATATTTCTTTTTGAGTATTTTAATTTTCACCGATTGAAGTACAATGTATTTGAAGCACAATGGTGAAATACATAAATACCTCAAAAATGTACAGAATTTCTCGGTTTATTTTATTCTGTCGTCTCAGGAAAGCTATCACATCTATAAGATACGGGTAAATAAAATGACATTTATTTAGGAATCTCGGAAAGGAAATATTTTCAAACTCGATTTGTTTTTTAAATCTGGCAGCTCGACGAGCTGAGTGTTATGAAGTAAGAATTGTGAACAAAAATGAATAAGTGCGACCAATGAGCTATGTACACATTAAACGGATGTAAACTTTTGGCAAAGTGTCTTCGATTTATACACTGAGCAGTGAATGGGGAAAACGTTGACAAAAAACAAAGACATACAATCATTTGAATCGGTAGTCCCTTCCCTTAAAGAATCGTACAAATTATCGACCAAAAGTACAATTGGAATTGATATGTACTTTAGTAAAAGTCGTAGCTTGACTGAAGTATGAATTATGAATTTTATTTTAGCTATTGACAAGATTCACTGCACTGTCATATGAACAGCAAGCATGCCTCATTTTCTATTATCAATGTTTTGTTTTACAGTAAAAAGTACAGATATTTTATAAAAGGGTCAAATTCGGATATAAACAGTTATCGGTGTCGGCAGGAGTTGCTCCCCTTATATTAATCCACAACCAAATTCTATATACCAAATACGTTATTTGTTTGGTAGCATGGCAAAAAATGAGATTTGCAATTGCTTACACACTTCGAGAAGTTCAAGATTACGAAATCTTCCTTTAAATATTGTGAATAGTTTGTGTACTCCAGAAGTTATCCCCAGGACCACCCTCGATACTCCAGGAGTTACGCTAGAGCACTAGTGAGCCCTGGAGTATCGAGGATGCCACAAGACAAACTTCATGCACATCTGTATACATGTGTTTACCAATCGCTACATATTACCAGTTTTTAGCCATTTGTACAAGGCGACGCCATGACACAAACATGGACACGCTAATATTAGTGACATAAACAATGATGTACTTCTCTTGTAATTTAACATATTTTAGTCTACGCTCATTTGTGTTTCACATGTGGTCAAAACGAAATTGAATTTTTCAAAATGTCCGTGTCAAAATGATTTTTGTTAACATCTTCGAAATGCTCTCGCGATGCACAGTAGCATTTAACAGAACCGATACCGACAGTGAAACATTTACATTTCGAATATGTCAGGTATTTTGTTTGTTTTTATTAAGTCTATTAAGTTTTTTATCAACCTAAAACCTTTACGTTCAGGATGACACGTAACCATACACAGGGGCTAGCGGCGATAAACATTGAATAAATAAATAAAATACAATTACGAAGTAATTTGATGAAGAGTTCAGATATATATATATATGCATATATACGGAAGAGACATATACTGACATATTGATGAAACTGTATGATAAAAATAATTGGTGAACAGGTGTGACAGAAACGAGGATTTGAAAAAAAAATGTTATAAATATCTACGTCAACCCCTTGTGTACCACGTACAGTTTATTATTGTAAATGCGAACCTCACAATGAATTAGTATACGGGTGTAGTTTGTGACAAATTTTAGTGAAATAGACTGTTATTCGTCTTTAAAGAAAATGTAGGTTTTAATCGCGGAATTAGATTATCTATCCAAGTCCGTGGTTTGATAAGAAAACGGGTTCTTTCCTGTCCGGAGTCCTGTGTCACTAACTAGCCCGTTAATGTAATCGTATGTATACATGTCTGTGCGTACATTAGTGTACAGTAATCGTATGTATACATGTATGGGCTACATTAGCGTACAGTAATCGTATGTATACATGTCTGTGCGTACATTAGTGTACAGTAATCGTATGTATACATGTCTGTGCGTACATTAGTGTATAGTAATCGTATGTATACATGTCTGGGCGTACATTAGTGTACAGTAATCGTATGTATACATGTCTGTGCGTACATTAGTGTACAGTAATCGTATGTATACATGTCTGTGCGTACATTAGTGTACAGTAATCGTATGTATACATGTATGGGCCACATTAGCGTACAGTAATCGTATGTATACATGTCTGGGCGTACATTTGTGTATAGTAATCGTATGTATACATGTCTGGGCGTACATTAGTGAACAGTAATCGTATGTATACATGCCTGGGCGTACATTAGTGTACAGTAATCGTATGTATGCATGTCTGGGCGTACATTAGTGTACAGTAATCGTATGTATACATGTATGGGCCACATTAGCGTACAGTAATCGTATGTATACATGTCTGGGCGTACATTAGTGTACAGTATTAGCCGTAGTTGCGTTAATCACAGGCGTGAGGTCGCACCTAAACAAAACACACACAAAAAATAAGAACTTGAGCAAGGCAAATGCATATGGTTATATTATTGCAAAATGTCAAAAATACATCTGTGTGTATATATATAGTAAATACATTCTCATTTGAAAACAAAATTAAGAATTTGCAAAGTAAATTTCAACAAATTAAATGCACAAAATTTGTTAAGATTTCTTCAACAAGTTCAGTCACGGTTACTTGTTACCAATTTATAACCATGACGTCATAAGCTTGATTTGTTAACAACGTAAAATGCATTGTTTGAATCGGCATATTAGATGATCCGGATTTTTTCTGGAAATGAATCCTGACTAGGAATTTTCATTGTACCTATACATGTAATGTCTTATTGTTTTAACCATAATGTACAATACATAATAAAAATTGAATAGCTGTGATTAGAACTTGTCTTTCTTTCAAATAAAATTCAGTTAATATTTCAATCCAATCGGGTTCTTCAACCGTTTAGTTAGAATTCACGTTATACATCAATCTAATGTCTCTCAGTTATAAGTGCCACCTCGTCTAACGCCAACAATTGCGGTTTTCAAATTTCTTTCGACATATTGTCAAATCCCTTTATAACGCCTAAATTAAGACGATTTGTAAAGGTGTCAGTGTAAAAAAATAAAATCTGTCATGTATATATTTTCAATTAATTTCATTATTGCGAAGAACTTCATAAACAAACAATTAAAATACTGAAAAATCTGACAGAAGCTTCATTACAATCGAATTGAAATTAAATTGTATAAATTTGGATTCAAAAACACTTAACTTTCTCAAATTTTACACCCAAATATCGTATACTTCTTCACGATATATTTAATCATATATGCGACCTTAAATTATACCATAGTGAATTTAAGTTCAATTGCATCAAATGTTTCTTCGATAATTTTCACGATATTGCTAGCTGTAGTCGGGTTATTGGCCGAATCTTCCAATGTCATGGATACCAGGATATTCTCGATATCGTCTGGGGCTACAGCGGATAGTATCCGATATCTTGGCATCCCGTACTTGTCTACAATAAACTTCTCAAAGTTCCACACGACATCTGATGGACGGATTGGGTCCCAGAAACTCCGCCGTACCCTGAATGCTGCATTGTCCGGGAGACGGGGACAGGAGTTCTATAAATATAAAGCAGTACCTGTTAACTCGAACTAGAATTTAATCGATTTCCCTCCATAATGTATATCGGAAGAGTCGACCAATCTTTCTCCCTCGAACTTGGAAGAATCAAATAGCGCGTTTCTTTATTCTACTTTCAAGAAGATGCATGTCACAGTTTTATGTAGTAGACCCTACGTGTAACTTTTTTCCAAACCAATTTAGAATTCATCCCTTCTAGTTGACTATTACATACATATAGGATTTGTTNCCACCCCAATTCTTCCCTCCCTCCCTCCCTCCTTCCCTCGGCCTCCTCCAAGCATACACGCATACACATGTAATACATGCACTACATTTCAAATGAACTTACTTTTAAATAAGTGTAGAAGTGGTCCTCCTGCGGCCCGTTTACATTTACTTTCGCCATAAGGTCAAACAATGGAATATAACCACTTCCGGGTCGAACATAATGAAGTCCGTTCAGAAGCTCTGTCTTATTATCGGCGGGTTCCTGGAGGGCGAACTGGTTGCATGGAAATCCGACGAAAGAAATAGATCTGTTCTCGTGTTTCTTTAGTAGTGCATTTATTTGTCGGTACTGGTACGTGAAACCTAAAAATAAATACAAAACTTAAACTGATAGGTAACTTGTACGTTTTACACCTAGATCATTAAGTTATGAACCATGTAATATACAAGTAACCATATCGATTCACGTTCACGTAACTACACGTGTTCCATAGAAAAGGAACAAGTCTATGATAGTACTTGTCACATGCGTCACAGTTTTTTTCTCTAACCGGTTATTCTCGTTTTTGCTGGGGAAAGAGTAACGTTACTACTATCTTCACGGTGTGAGAAATCTGCAACCCGAGAGCTAGAAAAACTAAATAATCAACCCAAACGACGGAGACTGCTCTGTTACGCCCTTAACGTTAGGAAAAACAATTCTCCTATTATTCCAATTACATGTTTGAAAATATTTTTTCAGCATTTATAATATTTTATCTTGATTTGCACATGGCTTCTTCCGTCGAGAGCTGTTTGTGACGTCATACACGTTTTTTCCCCTGATGTCATCGTCTTGTGTCTGCTCACGTGTTATCTGTCATATTTCAGAGGGTTTCAGGCAACATACTAGTTGAGCTGATAGAAGAATCATGAACAGGTTAGCAAAGAGAGATAATTCTGAGAATAACAGGAGAAAAACCTGTCTTCACCCGCCAAGGAAAGAGCTAACACGTGCAATTATTCTGTAAACGTCACCATTAGGCCTAACTAATCATGTATGCAGTGTAAGCGTCTTCAATTTTGTCACACAATTAATGCGCATTTGAAGATGTCGCTGCGCATTGGTTTCGTCATTATTTTACGAAATGAATAAGGGAGAGTAAAAAAAATAATCACCCTGCTATGATATCGACAGAGAAGTCTAAGCCCATAGGATAAGATTTTTGAAGTTAAGTACTGCTAAATAAAAAATAAAAATTGTGTTGGGATGTCTCTATCTGCACCATGTCGGAGTGATAGCTTCTATTGCTTTTAACTGCTGTATAGACATAAGGAACATCACAATACATTCTAAACGCCTGGGGTTAGATTTGAACAGCCGTGAACCTGTACGTGTAACCTACAAACATACACACACCAGTTAAGTTTACTTCAGACCTTCATTGTACATAAACAATCATTCACATTTAACCTAACAATTGCAGTTTACCTTTATGCATGTTTACACATGCCTCTCTATCATTATGTCAAGCCCCTCTGTCATATACATGTACACAAGCCGTTATTGTCGAGGACAACAAGTCAAACCAGAAAATGCATAGCTACAAATACACAGCTGTATTTAAATGTATGTGACTGTGTCAAGTTGTAATATAGTTGAATAAATAGTTGAAGAAGGGATTGCGCTTACAAGGTTTCTCGAGTTTTTCAAGGGCCTCAACTCCATTTTTTTTAAATTGTTACTTGTTCTTGTTAACTATACAAATGTGCGATAGAATACATGTGTGGGAGTCACGCCGACAAGGTTTTGTACAGGAAGGGCGAATACAACCCAATCCGCCGAACTCTCAAATTCCCAAATTTCCCAACACGCCCTAACCCCAACTAATACCGCTACTTCAACCTCCCTGCTGTACTCGTTTGTGTGTGTATAGGGGGAGGTTACATATGTACAACAAATATAGGAAATACTCAGACAACATTCGAAAACAACATACTGCAAGTGTGTGCTACGCGATAATTACATATACTGTATGATACGCACATTATAAAGTTATTACAGAAAAACGGCATTAATCATTAACAATTTAGATAATTAAACGTTGGTGGTAGCAAATAATAGTTGTTTACATAGTAATTTATGCATTAATTCCAGATTTACTGACATGTACAGAACATGTATTATAACTGGGCCCGTGTGTAATTCTATGTACGAGATGTACTAAACGTCCCGTACTCGTAGCCATACTGCAAACACAGTTACATTGTTTATCTATAAATCCTGTCCAGACAACCTCATACCGGAAATAATTGTCTCCTAAAGTAGCAATTTGGTTCGATAATCGGTGCTCAAATGTTTAGCCAGACCAATGTAACAGAGGTCTTTGTGCGTGTTTTTGGTGTTTTTTTTCATTGCCACCACTTTGGATGAAACTGGGACCTTTGGTTTACTAGTCTGACTCTCTGTATACAAATAACCTAATCCAACTTGCTATAATATTGCACAAGCACTCTGAGGCTAACAAGAAGTACCTAAAGCGATTTAATTCCACTAAGAATATTTGGTAAACCTTCTTTTTTTTTTTAAATCTTTCACGTCTGAAACAGTATCCTTATATACTCTTTAAAAGCTCAAAATTCATTTCAGAGCTTCTAGAATTCATATTGGTTGTACTGATTACTATTGATGAAAATGTATGCACCCTGCCTGGTGTTCTGGGTAATTTTACACATTTTAGGGGTTTTGATCAACTTTCGGTTAAAATGCCACCTCCAATTATCGTACATATGATCGTTGGGGGTGGAATTTTGACCAAAATTTGATCTCTTCCACTAAAAACATGTAAAATTGCTCTGAACACCTTAGTTTAGGTCCAGATAAAGCTGTAACATATTCTCAGATCCCTTTGGGTCGTACTACAGTAAGACATTTCAGCTTGGACGCACTTCAACGCATCCTTAGAAAATATGTACAATCTCAACAAGCAAAGGACGCCCTAACAACAGCTTCCTGTACTGCCACAGGACACACATGTATAACAGTCAAAGTATGTTGACTTCAGGCGCAATATGTCACATACCAACAAATAAATAACCGACAGAGTGACGCAAATCTGGAAGCTTACGTCATGAGTCGAGTTCGACAGAAGGAGGAATCTTAACATGAATCATAATAGACCACTCTGACGTCAGAACTCCAGGGACCTGAACATCGATTGCATGGTGTATATTTCGACCAATACATATTTTAAGGGAGTATTATTATACGTTGGAGGGGTTACATAAAATCATCACACAGTAAACAAAATTATAATGATATCGTTGAAGAGATGGATAAATATTGTTTCAGTAACCTACTATCCACTTGAAATGTGTATGATCCCCTTGTTCTCCCAAAACACGCGCCATTTAGATAGTTTAAACTTGTGTAAGCTACAGTATAGTGCCGCATTTGGTCTGAAATACTTTCATCTCAATATTTTGACTAACCATTTGCAAGAGAGGCATTGTCTTTCAGTCTTCTGCTTGAGCAACGGTGCTTTTGGTTTGTCCAACCACAGAGGGAAAACATTTCAAAGTATTGCCAGCACGAGCAGGACACAAGTATACCTATTAAATAATTCATATGTTGACACACGATGATAAAATTGACAGTTTCAGCTTATACGGAAAGCAAAATGAAAGACAACACGAAATGGGGAGACACAATCTTAAACCACAAGTCATTGTGAACTTCCACAAAAAAATCTGGCTTATATAAACAGATGTTCCTTAATAGAGCGACAATATTTCAAAATTTGCAACGCCAAGTTGTGTACGGTCAACCGTGGTAATCCAGCCATCTTTGAAAGTTTTCCCACCACAGGTAAATGGATATAGCTAAAGTAAGAATACTGGGAAAGGAAAGTTTAGAAAAAAGCAATATGGAATCTAAAACACAGACAGTGCGTGGGCAACCGCGGGTTAGTAGCTGCTCAATTAACCGACTGAGGGTTCTAAAGTAAAATATGAATGAAATAGTAAAAGTAAAAAAATAACTGTGTTAGTTTAATTAGATCTATGTCATATTAAACATTTAAACTACAGTTCCTTCATAGTCAAGTCAAAAGTTAAACTAACATATATTAAATACAAACACCTACCTCAGAAGGTTGCTACGTTCACAATTACTACGACCTCGTCTTGAAAATCCGACATATATTTACGATTCCCGTCCAAATCGGTGACGTTGTATGCATACATGTTACCATGTCCCCCCTCACATTTTCTATACACGGTCTGTCCTCCCACAGCCAAAAGGAGCGATAGCGCTACCAAAGCAGGGGATACTGTCACGATGTCCAGTCTCATGGCGGATTGTTACAGCCGGCTAAGCCCTCACTATTTATATAGAACATATTCAAAGCAAAGCGCAATCGGTCAAAGGTCAAGGGTCAAATTACAGGGTTAAAGGTAAGGCCTTGCGTTTGTTTTGTACGTAAATATTTATTATACATTACGAAAGAAAGGTTAGCATGTTTACGATTTTACAAATCCTATATTGTTCATGCATTGTAAAAAGTGCAATATGGTATCTTATCTGAGCCGGAAATATATACAACAACTGTTGATCATCAATGAAATGAAACTTATGACATTAGCTAGGCACTAAATTTTTAGGGACGACAGACGTCGCCTAAGGCTCACATGTCATCGAATGGACGTGGAAAACAGCCATGTAAACAGTTTACATAAAGGTCTCATGATCACCTCAGTAAAACAACCATATTTCAGACGCATTTCACGTGTTCATCGGTTTTTGTCAGGACGAAAATTGCGTGTATATATTTAATACAACAACATTCAAAGTCTTTGTGATTGTTAAATATAAAAATAACAAACAAAGCGTTTCTAAGTAGCTCGCTCTAGCGCGTTCGCCTCTCTAGAGGTCTACCAGGGGCTTATTTTATTTATTGTTTTGTAATATCCATTAACATATCATTTGCCATTCGTCAGATCTCTAGTTTGATGATAGACGTCCTACAAAGACACGAGTCATTTGTAAACCGATAATGATCCTTCACTCGACACGTCACCAAAGTTTTGGTAGAACGAAGTCCCACAACCCCTGAGTGTTGTTCATCATGTCTGTTTTTCTTTTTTACTCTCGAAAGTCTATTTTCAAGAATACGAAAAATGCTGATATTCATTTTCTTTTTTCTAAAAGTACCTGAAGAAATGAAAATTATGAACTCCAGTTAGATAAACGTGACAACAATAGTCAACCTAAATGGAACCTCTCAGTATTTTTTGTATATTTTTTTTTTGAAATGTAACTGTTTCTTCATAAGTAAGTTATGCAGAGAAAAACAATGTTTATGAGCTGCAGCTAAAAAATATCTATTTTGGAAAGCGAGTCGATCGTGAATTACATGTGGACATCTCATGAATACATTTTAGGTTTAACAATCTATTTACATAACTATATTTATATGTTTTTTTCAAAATGACAATAAAAAGATATTTAAAACTAAAACAAAAAACCCAGGGGCGATAGCTCACCTAAACCACCAATCTGACGACAAAAATAACTAATGAGCATGATACTAGTTCAATCAAAGAAGTATCGGTGTTTAACAGATTGCAATATAGTAAGGCAAAAGTCTCCCTCTTCCTCGGTTGTGAAAACGCATATCGTGGTGGATATATCTTAAGAAATGGGCTGTGCATAAATACGATTTCGTATTTAAGTTGATATCTTTCCTCATTTGAGTATGTTTCAATAATCCAGCCAGATTTACATGTTATCTTTTAACATCTTTGTGCTACTTTATACCATCTACCGGTAACATGATACATTCATTGTCATGTGTGGTCAATATATGAGAACACTCAAGAAGAAGTTGAGAACGACTTGAGAAGAACTTGAGAAGAACTTGGGAACGGATTTTCCAATTTCCTTGCATTTTGACACGTACTTTCTTAACACGAACTTCAGCTCGCGCCCGGTGATGTCTTAAACCGGAAATAGTATCCATACAATTTTAAATGTACCGAAGGTATCCGCGTAAGAAAATAGTCCCTCATAAACAAATCAAATTAAAGTTACGAAAACATATTGTGATGATTGCAACACCACTTTAAAAGAAAATGTGCAAATAGAGAAGCCAGTGACGATGATATTGTTTTGAAAAATATTTTTTTTCTACATAGTTTTATGGTTCATGGTATCTATATGCGCAAATGTTTTTGTTTGTTTACGTTTGTCACCGACCGAGTGTTTGCAATCAATGATCATTGATAGAAGAAGTCTTTTGGAAAATATGGTGTTTAGCTGACTTTTTTAAATGGAGAAATATATAAAGTAAAAGTATATAGATGATAAACAGTTTATCACACAATATTTTCAGTGTTTGTCGTTCAAACAATTCCCTCATCACAAACACGTGGATAAAATCGAGAGGCCACCACAGTAAAGGGGTATGTTCTGAAACTTTGTAGAATATTCTTTAAAACAAATATTTTTGGGTTTACTTTATTTGTCTTTAACTCACAAAATTATAATATTTTCGGTAACACCAGATGATACACCATACGTTTTGTAAAGTTATAAAAAATAAAACTGGAAAGGTCATTGATAATGAGCCCGCTTAAAAGGTGGACGGGCGTAGTTTAACGTGATTTTCAAGTTCTTTGTACATGTAATCCTGAAACTTCGCTAGATCGAAATGTACGATTCCATTAATTTACAAGAAAACCACTCTATATCATGTATGGTAATTTTGGTTAATAACAATGAAAGTTCAAGTTCATAAATATTTTAACTTCTAGTATGTCACTGTTTCAACGGAAGGAAAACTGCCGGTCCAAGTGGGTGTCTGCCATCATTAAATTGGTAGTCGGCCACTTTGAGGAACTTCAGAATATTATGGAAGTTGTTTCTGGACATTATTGTTTTAATTAAACCAGACTAACATTTTACTTGGAATCATGGAGTTTCAATACTCTTCTATTTTATCTTTCATCATGTATTTCATCCGTATATAAATGCATAATTTTCTTAATTACGATATCGATGCACTCGAAAATTAATATACGGACGAACAAAACCATGGTTTTCATTAAATAGAAACAACTCCAGATCGGTGACTTTCGGGCTGATATACTTTGGAATCTTGAAAAACAAGTAAATACTAGGTGATAAATATAACCATGCCGGAAAACAATAATGCCTACTTATAGCTGTTGGCAATGTTTCAGGATCCTGAATGTGACCTAAAGGCGAAGAGTAGACTTAGTACATTTGTGTAGCAGAAAGTATTAATCATTGTGTACACAGAGGATATACGTCCTTTGGAAATATATACAAACCTCGTCCTGATGTCCCTTTAAACTATATCAAATAACTCTTCTATTAGGCTGTCTGGTGACTTTTTTATTTGTACACTTATAATAGTGATAAATCGACAGGTAAACATAATGGTACTACTATTTTAACAAGACCGGCCGTGTCGTTTGTCGTAGGGTAAAGTAATAAAAAATAGTTAGACCGTGAAGAGTGTTTCACCCTGAAGAGTGTATCGTATGAAAAGATTTAATGTTTCGAGTAATTTAGGTATTATATTCATCTATAAACACTGCAACGGCACTGGGGACAATATGTAAGCATGCTGCCATCTGCCTTGTTGAGCTATCGTTATAGTCATATGCCTTGAGAGAAAATGAGATTATCATCTTGCAAGAAATTTAACACAGACATGAAATAAGTTGTTTTCTAGAGTTTAAGGATATAATGGACGCTATCATCAACGCGTGTGTGTTGTGTGTGTTAAACCGAAACGTCGTAGCACCGTAGGGACTAAAAATGTTGTGTCTCACTTATAAACACACCCTTGTAGCGATGGCAAGAAGAAGGCACTATCGTCTTACGTTAACGTCATTTATAGGGATCCTTTCAGTGTTGAGTCTGTCCTATATTACGTGGACTATGACGTTGATATTTTCATCAGGCAGACATGAACATGTTCATCATACAGGAAACTACTTCCGCAGTGATGAGCTCGAAGCATTACAATCTCAGATAATTTATAAACAAAGGTTCCTGGATTACGCCAAGGAAGACATCCTTCACATGGTAATGTATATTTTCTTAATTCAGAACTTTACAATTTCGTCAATACTATTTTAACATTTTTGATTATGTCGTCTATAAATAAGACTATACCTATAGCAAATAGCTCATAATTTGATGCCTTCGTCGAAACCTTCGATAAATTCACTTATACCATTGTCGACCTGGTTCCTACATCTGGCAACTTGTGCTTATATTTCTAACTTTTCTTTTACCTCTGCATTTAAAACAACTTATTTGGCTTTGCATGTATACCATTGCGGTTTTGCTAATTCCTTCGACAACCTAAGTCATACATTTGACAAATAAGCCTGTATTGTTCACATTTTGTGTCATACCTTTTGTTTAAAAAATTGACAGCTTCGAAAAACACTTTTAAGACTTTGGCCATATCATCAATAACTTAGACCAAAGCTTCAACAACTTGGTCCATATTCTGTAGAAATTATCGCGGTGTGTAAATGTTCTCGTTTTTCGCATTGAGTGAATAAGCGCGAAATTATCCAGATGCGAATACTTTTAAGGTAATAGATACATAGAATACATAGATTTCAGAACTATTACCAATGCGATCATTTCCACACGGCAATCAGTTTTAAGGGTCACAACGCGAACATTTCCACACGGAAATCAGTTTTAAGGATCACAACACGAACATTTCGACACGGCAATCAGTTTTAAGAGTCACAACACGAACATTTCCGCACGGCAATCAGTTGTAAGTGTCACAACGAGAACAGTTCCACACGGAAATCAATTTTAAAGGGTCACAACGCGAACATTTCCACACGGCAATCAGTTTTAAAGGATCACAATGCGAACATTTCCACACGGCAATCAGTTTTAAGGGTCACAACGCGAACATTTCCACACACGAACATATCCACTTCTACAGTATATAACAACTCGCCCCCGACGTCTTACACGAGTCTTTACTATATTCCCCCCATTTTTCCAGACACCACCAAACTTTCTACCGAAGCTGAAGAACCCATGCTGGTATAAACAAAAAAAAGACAAAAATGGATCATTGACACTGAGTTGTGTACCATACTTCATGTTATTAGGACAGAAAAAATGCGGAACAACAGATCTATTTGCTAGTATTGTTACTCATCCTGATATAATTTCACCCAAAGGAAAGGAACCACAGTTCTGGGCTAGATTTCGTCACTGTTATTGTAAGTATAGGGTACAACAATACAAGTATCGCTTGTAATTCACCTATTCGTGCAAATGGCCATAGGTTGTTCTTGATTAAATTTAATTTTGCATATTTGATTAACAGAGAAACTAAGAATTTTTCGAGATGAAGTATCAAATGTTTGTATACAAGGTATTTTAGTAATATTTATGAAACACAAATACCTTTATCTCCAGATAGCGATAGAAAAACCTTTGGTATTTTTTAAATAAATGGAAAACGGTAGAATACCTCAGTCCCTAGATCATCATTACTTATGAGTTATATCCTTTAATTTACCTTACGGTAATTGTACCATGTTTAAAAAGTTCAATATGTCTAACCATAAAAATCAATAGTAGTTCAAAGGATAGGATGCAGTGACTGAGTGTAAAATTATTTTCTAGCCTTCCTGGGGTGGGGGTGGTGGTCGGTTCGGATAGATTATACATTGGATAAAAAAAACGTTATTATTCAGGGGTTTAAACCCTTTTCCTGACAGTTCGTAATTTCCAATTGTACAAGAGGCAGTATGTCGGGAGCTGTGTTGAGTTTTAAAAGACACAGACCTTTCAAAATAGGACGACATATTTTCAAATTTATTTGTCTCTCTTTGTTTGTGGAACCTAATCTGGTTAGCTCTATTGTTGTCATTTTTAATGGGAAGTATTGTTGACAAGATAGTAAACACTTTGTTTATATTTCCTTTGAGTCTGTTAAAACCTTACCTTACTGGTATCGACTTTGAGCTCCAATGGTGTCATTTTTTAATGGGAGGTATTGGTAACAAGATAGTAAACACTTTGTTTATATTTCATTTGAGGCTGTGGAAACCTGACCTATCAATTCCGATGTAAAAGTAAGTACTGAATATCGTAATTAAATGCTGCATTTACTGTAAAAGTGGAAATTTTCGCGTTTGTCGCGTTGAGTAAATGAGTGGTGAAATATCCACATGCAAATATATATTTAAAGATTGTACAGACTATTATTATAAAGATATTTAGCTTTCAGAACTACTGCAGGTGCGAATATTTCCACACGAAATTTTCCACATTTACAGTTCGTGTTTTAGAGTGATAAAATGTGTATTACAAATGTATAATAGTCGTAGTTTTACAATTCTCACAGTGTTAAAATTGTTAGTTCAGAGTGTTTATGGTTGGTGGTGTTTTGTCATGAAAAACATTCGCGCCAGTTAATGATAAATACGACTTTCATGTTTTCCTCTTTAACTATAAAAGTACCAGCTTACGCCGTCCAACATTGACATGCATCGCTGGAGGAGCGTAAAGCTAGGGATCTTAAGTTTGTCAGATAAATCTGATAAATATTATGTAGGACTAGATCTGTTCTTTTTTATTGTAACATAAATTTACAACAATGATACAAATCGCATATTATTTGGCTATTATCATTTTACCTCAACATTTATGTCACTTACAGAACCGTCAGAAGCCAATACTAACATTGTGACATAGTTGAAAAGTGCATTGTATATACCGTATTTTCTATTCATATCCTCCTTTGTATATATTTACATTGTATATTTTTCAATATATGTCATATTTAAGTATTATTTTTCTTGGAATTGAATGTATTTACCTTTAATAGCACATTGCTAATATTTCTACTGTATCTCATCATGGTTTTAGTCTGTGGAGGATATCGTATAACGATATTCCATCCGATAGATAATAGTTTGGTGTAAGATCAAATACTTGTTTATCCAAAGGTTATTTAAGCATTCAACAGCATTCTGTTACGTGTTATGGTCCTATAGCTCGGAATAGGATGTAGAAAAAATGAGAAACGTGCATTAGCGCGTTATGATTATCACTCTGCAATTTTGTCCGTGTTATAGGTTTATGCTTGTATTTACATTTTTCGGGTTTTTTGTCTCTCATTTCTTAGTTATCAACGCACTTTTAAATTCGAGTTTCGCAGTGTTTGTTCAAGGGCTAAAACAGCCCATGGAATTGCTCACAGAATGTTGTCTCGTAAAAGAAATATATTCGTGGAACACAAAAACACAAAAATATCGATATAATTTCCATTAGTTAATCAATGATTTTTCTTCAATCCACTTTATATAATAGTTTTATATAAAACAGTGAATAATCTTGAATCATAGTGATGGTGTTATTTTGGTGGTTTTTTTTGCTTGTGCGGAGGGGAATAGCGATCCGGTAGTTAATCGGTCCCGTGGATATATCACTACGCCTGTGTTATAGTCAAAACACGGAACTGGCCTTGGTAGTGTTATATAGTGGCAATGCAGAGCAAATGTAGATATTATGTTGTATTACATCTAGATACATTGTACAAGGCTTGTTTACCTGATATTTTATGAATTTGTGTTAGGAACGATGCTTACTAAAATCTCTATCCCTCTGATTTGTATAATGACAGTTAATTTTTCATCCATAACTTGGACTAACATTTTACTGAAAGTCATGTAAGTGTTGAATTTGATTGACATTGCTTTCCTGTCTCATACCCGAAGTCAGGTATTTAAGAATCCCTGCCCCTCTGAAGACAAAACAATTCCACTGGGGATTTTCGTATATGCAATAACTTCCCTTTAATTTCGTTATTAACATACGCAAACCTTTGGCGGAATGGCTTTGGTCATGGCGCCTCGTTTACCAGATAACACAGTTGGTTAGAGATGAAATTTAGCAATGTTAGGCCCAGAGTTCGAATCATGGTCAAGCCCCGGTGTTTTATTTACACTTTTGAAATTTAGTTTTTTGTTTATTTCATCTCTTTTATTTTTTCATAACAGTCCCGCAAGGTATGGTTTCTTTTCATAAATGATTTATCAAAGTTCTAGTCATGTCAGTAACATTTGTTTCTAATGCATAGTTTTCATTTTAGACAATGGAACGGATATCTCATATAATGAAAGATAGTCTGTGTATGTATCCAACGACTATCCTGTTCTACATCTAAACACTCTATTCTATAACCTAAGATAAGTGTGGGAAAAGTTGCCCACTACTACATTTTCAAGACACATATCACATGAAATGATTTTGTAGGATACTTTTAATTTTTCAAAATTTAAAATTTGCAATATCTTGTCGACTGACGTTCTTAAACAAGATACCTCAAGGCGACCTTCACTGTAGGAGACGTTATTATGTTGTGGTTATTATAAACCAAAGTAAAGTATCTACCTCAAAATTACTACCTTCCACAAAAATTGTAACTACTACAGTATACAACTAGTATCGTGTCTACGGCTAAAGCTTTGTCGACAACTGATGTCATCTCACGAATTTAAACAATTATTACACAAGCTACAGTTCAGTGTTTCTTCTGTTATAAGTATACCTTTAGTACATGTATATCTTAATGGAAATGAATATGAAATCCCATTTGAGACAGGACGACTTGACGACCGACGAAGTTAGCCACTCGAATTTCATTTGCTACGGTAATTATCCCACATTGTCAATTAAAAAGGTTCTTTTGATCATACACCATACAAAAAAGTGTCTCCTGTGAGCTATACTTAACCTGTAGAATTCATTTACCTG
Source organism: Mizuhopecten yessoensis (assembly GCF_002113885.1). Lineage (NCBI taxonomy): Eukaryota > Metazoa > Mollusca > Bivalvia > Pectinida > Pectinidae > Mizuhopecten > Mizuhopecten yessoensis. The sequence continues at coordinate 70,256 of NW_018408827.1, forward strand.
TATGTAGAGGATAATTATAAGGTATCGGTGTATATATAGACCCTTGGCCAGATATAACCCAACATCATACCGTACAAGTTGAAAAGTAATATATAGAACAGTTATAACGTAGTCAATACTGGATACGAAGAGACAAATAATACTTTAGTTATTAGGTAGTTTTCACACAGTAAGGGTAATTAGATCTCGTTTACTCGTCAAATCACTCCAGTCATACAAATCAGTATACGCAGTCTGCGCATGGGCCAGGAAATATTAAAACATGTATTCCCTCTGATCTAGATAGTTGTTAGATCATATATGAATAACATGATTAAAGTGTTGCCACCAAATGAAAAAAACGTGCGGTACAATTCAATATATTAAATTTAATTAAATAAGCATCAGTTATCTTGTAGAACCTAACAAAGCACGGAATTGGGACGATTATGTCAATTACTTCGACAGCACAGCAAAGAAAATACAACATTTGCTGACTGGTACGACATTGGCGGAGAAAAAGCGTAGTAGAGAAATCATCACGGGTATGTATTGATGTAGTGTATCAGTCATTGTTATCTGGTGTAGAATACATGATGGTGAATAACGTACAATGCATATTTAATAATCTACGTGTACATACGAAATATACCACACATATTCCTTATACCGCGACATAAAGAAAAGTCTTAAAGACGTAGGTGAGGTAATATGTTCTTTATCAACATGTAATAATATGGTATAATCCATGCATCATTTTATGATGATTAATAAGCTACAATAAAACACAACGTCAGACAACACGATGCGGAGGACAGAAAAAGAAGATGTCACGTTCCCGTGACATTTGTTTGTTTTGGGTTGACCTTCTTTACAACGGCCATGGTGATATGAATACATGTGCCTAGGGAGACACCGCCTGTACAGAAAGTACATAGAAAAGACAGAAGACAGGAGAGATAGGAAATAAAAAAGATCCCAAGTATTGGAATGGGCCAGTAGATCAACTATGGTCCCCTGCATGTCCCGACTGTAGACGACACTGACGAAACTTCACGATTATGCAGGGGTCCCACATTAATGCGACCATTACGATCAAGCAGTGGGATACAGCAAGCGTATTCCTTTTTCCGAACCAGCAAGGGTTTTTCCCGTAACTGCTGTTGATTATGTTTTGTTTGGTTCATTATTATTAATATTTCTCATAGAAGTCCTGGATGGTTTGGATTTTTGTTTCAAAAATTATTTATTAAAGCTATAGCCATGCCGGAAACTTACTTACAGTTTTTGGTAGTAGTACGGGAAGCCTTAATCTTCGAAAACAAATCAAACATTTACTTTATTTGGAGGTCGTTCATTGGAGATTTTCCCCATAAAACCACTAATTAGTTATTTTATGCGAGACTATCAGGATCAATTGGTTTTTGCTTCTGCAGAAACCGTCCGGATCACCTGGTTTTTCTTTTGAAGAAACCACCCCGTCCACTTGGTTTTGCTTCTCGATAACCTTGCTTTGCTTCTGTAGTTTATATTTGTGTAGTGTAGTGAGGGGTCATGATCGTTTTTCATATTTGTTGTCGTGTCTGGTTGGCTGCTTATTGCTATTCTGTGTGTTTTTGTTGGGAAATATTTTTGTTAATTATTTTTAATTGGAAACTATTTCTTAAAACTGCCGATTTACTATGCCAGTTCCGTTGACATTCCAGGAGAGGCGTCGCCTTCGAATTTAGAAGATAATCGATGGTGGTGGAACTATGCAGTGAACCAGTATGATACTGAACCTCCGGCTCTGACAAACGCCAATTATATACACCGTTTCATGCCCAATCTGAAAATGATTATCATTCTCCGGAACCCTGTGTCAAGGTAAGGGCCTGTTGTTCATCTCCGTTTATAATACAAGAATATAAACTGTATTTACTATTAAGAAATAAGTCATTACCCCTTATATTAATCGTTCTTGTTTAATCTCCATTTTGTACGTGTTCATGAGGTAGTTAATATTGTGGTGTCCCACCAGCTAGTTGTGTTGTCATTTAGCATTGACGTCATCAACTCGTCCTTGTATGTTGCCAATGTACCTACTATTTCTCTTACTATTTTAATATACACAGTAACACAACCATTTATTAAATGTTCACAGCCAATCATCTTTCGTGGTGTTGTATTTAGATTAAAGTCCTATTAACGACTTTTGTCATTTAAGGACATGACTTCACTGTTACCTTGTGTGTTGTTTTTCATTTTACCCAGTACCAATACTAAACGTGATATTACCCTTTTTCAAAGCAATAGGTCATGTTTAACATGTTGACAAGCTGATGTAGTGATTGATTCCAGAAAACCTTTTTCTTTATTATACAGGTTGTATTCTGACTACTTGTTTGTCAGCGAAGGAGAAGTGTCGGCAAAACGATTCCATCAAGAAGTGCTAAAGGAAATACGTTCATTCCAGAGCTGTTCTAGTTACCACGATATTCGATATTGCCTGGATCACAACTCTTTTAATGAGGTAATCATACGTCATCAATATATCACAAACAGGTCAAATTTACGTCACTGTACCAGTATGTTAACAAGTATATCCTTGATACGATATATCGTGTCAGATTCTATATTTGGATTTGTTACTGCATTAAATTAGTATTGAAGGTGGTCTCTAGGTTCCCCAGGTACAAATTATACTAATAACACCAATAAATTACAGATAACTGGTCACCTATTTACACAAAATAGTACACCTATTTTAGTTACAACGGGGAGATAACTCTACTTTAACACAACTTGTTTAAAACCTGAAAACCCAAACTTTCAAAGAGATCGCAATTCAAAACATTTTTTTATGAGTAAATATTCAAAATGAGCGTCTTATGAACATTGTTTAAAGAATTATTTTGTTTTCAGGGTTCATGAGGTCATAACAACATGGGTTATTTGGACATAATCCAGTGATCGCGTTCTTATATTTACATGTTAAGTTCTTTGAATTTTCCGATGCAATCATACAAAAAAAAATACAGATATGTTTTCTTATTTGTATATGGAGGCAACGCAGTAGAGCGAACAGTATGTTTTCGCGGGAAAATGTAAAACCGCCTGGGATCTTAGCAACAGCATGACTACAAAATAAATAAAACATAGTTCAATTTTCAAAACTTCAATTTGTAAAATTTGTATAAGTCGTATATTTAATCAGAAACTTTACACACATTATTTAAGCTTACTTGCCTTATAGCTAACAGCTTTATGAATTGGAGGTTTTTTTATTAGCCATTTACGTTCTTTTACAGGTATATATATTTTCAAATATGCACTTGTCATTGTGATTGAAACGAATAGAAAGAGATGAATATATACCTCAGGCATATGTCAAAATCAAAATATATTTTAAGTATGTCTTTGTAAAAAAACTTTCGTTAACGAAATGAGTTTCTTAGTACAAAATATAATATGTTATAATTATTGTTTTGTAGGGAAATGTGACTAGTTCGGTACCCCTAAGCAATGGGTTCTATGTGGTATTCATCAAAGAGTATATGAAGTTTTTCCCTCGAAACCAGTTTCATATAATACGACTTGACGAGTATTCCAAAAACAAGTCGGAGGTCATGAGGAATATTTTTCGCTTTCTAGATGTGGGTATGTATTTTATTACATATGGATGCATTTAATTTTCTCATATTTTTCAGGGTTTGTCTGTGTCTGTAGTCGTTCAAGACGAAGCGTCAAGGGTTATTTTTTAAGACCACTTGATCATCAGTACACATAGCAATTTACTCGTTAGCTTTTAAATGTATTATCAAACATGATTGTTGTGAGTTCATCGGTAAAACTAATTATAACGCACTTTAACTCAATGTAGTAACAAATACATTATGTGAATTGATGAACTATGTGAAATGTTCTGATAAATAGAAATGTTCTAGGTTCAGTGGTACATTTTAACTTAAAACTAACAACTCTTGGTAAGCCTGGATTTACTTCAATTAACTTCAGTAATAAATACTTTTGTAAACTAATGAAAAATGTTGTCGAAGAACGTGTGAGTTAATATTTAGAAATGTAATAAGTTCCATTTGTAACGCAGATGTCAACCACCTGATTTTGAATAATTGAATGATGAATTTAACTTCTTTTTTAAGAACAGTTTACATGACACCATCTTATTTGATTAGGTGACGTAAAACAACAAGTAAGAAATACCTCAAAAAACAGCAGAAAGAAAAAAGGCTCAGACACTCGAGACATGTTACCGGAAACACGTTCCTTACTAACTGAATTCTACCAACCATACTTAGTTCAGCTAGCCGATCTACTGGGGGATGAGCGGTACCTCTGGAAGGATTAGATAACAATCATTATGACGAAACGCATTAAAAGTTGTTCATGGGTTCATATTGTTACAAAGTGTCACATCCTAATTGTGTCCTGGGATTCAACAACAACAGTCCCAGCCTCCTGAATTAGCAAACTTTTTAATTGAACGCCGGGCAGCGTTTACGTTTACGATAACACTAACGATATTACAATATTAAAACTGTTAATAATTGCACAGTTTTATGTGTAGATTGAAGTAGTTTCCTTTTTAATCGCATGTCACCCTAAGGAATTTATAATTCACATGGGTATGAAATGAAATTACTTCAAAATATATTATCAGGATACTGTCATTGTGGATGTTAGCTTTTCTAGCTTAACGGCACGGTACATGGTACAGGCTTTTGTTATTACAGATGATAATTCTTATGTATAGTACATGAGGGATTGGTTTGCGTTCTCTAGAGGTGCACATTTTCGGAAAGTCGTTCCTTAATTACAGAATTCTGTAAACCACACCCCACTAGCCGATCTACTGGAGTACGAGCATCATCAGATAATTGTGTTTCGCAAAATTTCATAATAACAAAATCGAATGCCTCGACGATTTGTGATTTTTCTACATAGTTTCTTGCTCCTTATTTTTCGAAAAGTCTTTGGTTTATCTATGTCTTAAACATTTTGTAGGAATTCAGCATTTATCAAAAGGTCCTTAGTGTTTATTTTAATCAGCGTTTTGTATATTTTGATTCGACAACATTTTTATTACATGTACATGATTTATTTGACCACAACCGTGTTGGAGTAAACCTTTGCTATTCGCTCTAGGTAGTGGTAACCTCAGCACAATTTTACGTTGATTGGAAAACATCAAACGGATATATATATTGATATGTGAAAATGATACGCTGTGTTCCTTGAGACTTTCGCTTGGTCCTGTTTTCGCCATCCACTGGTATAATATAAAGTACTAATTTTGCCCTACATAACCTTTTACACAAGGAGTAGAGCAGCTCCATCGTCAGGTAGGTTCCCTCTTCATCGGTCGTTTCCTCGCTTCCACGGAAGTCTCCTAAGGTGTGCCGACTGAGGTGATCAGTCTCAGTCTGGATCTGTTCTAATTCATCCCATATATACTTACTATATATGGTATGTTATTTTTTAAACATTCGTTATCCCGATAGTTTCCTGTGAAAAACAATCCTAGTAAATAGTACATTTTTCGTGTTTAAAGTTTCAAGCTGCTTGTGTACTTGAGGAAGATTTTAAAGAAAAAATGACTTTCACAATACAGCTTTATGATTGTACAGAGTAAAAACTGTTAGTATTTAAGTACATTCTATATATGTTTTGGCAAAGGTAACAAGATGTTACTCTGAAGAAGGGTTAACGGATATGGACGGAGCACTCTGCTCCCAAGGGAGCCGTATTCCTTGTTTGTACACAATGAGTTCCATTGGCCAGAGGATGTACCATGTCATTTAGTTAATATACCTTAATTCGTTCTTGAGAAGTAGACTATTCAGAATGCACAAGCCTTTCCCATGTGATCCTATCCATCTACCCTATTGGGGCACATCCTCCATTTATACAAAAACTTGAGTCTGAGCAGAAGCATGCTCCAGAGTAAATGTGTCTTTCATCTGTCTACAACTTCGGGTCAGGTGAACTGACAAAACGCAACACAGCAGGCTTCCGTATTAACAAAATGGCAGTATTTACGTGTTGTTCGACGTTGTTAAAGAAACAACAGCTTGTGGTTGTATCTTACATTATTGTTAATGATAACAATCGGTAATTTGCATCAACATAAAACCAGAAAATATATAAAGAGAGAACAATAAAACAAAAGAAAAAAATATTTTACAGGTGACCATAACATTGGGGAACATTTTATCACTTAATTATGTCCAATAGCATTCAAAACAAGTAAATTAAATTACATAATGTTTAATTTACATTAAATGTACAAGAAGATCTTGCGGTACACATTCATGCTGCTTGCCTTTACTAATGTAATCCAAATTGATGTAAAATGAATCGAAAAGGATCGATTTTATGGATATATTTCTGAAACAAACAAAAGGAAATTAAAAAGTAACACTTAATAATGCATAAATCTGTCTGAATTATCATTTTCCACAATGTGCTGCTTTAAATAGTTGTAGACCAAAGACTTTCTGTGATATGATCTTTTTTATATGTTAATGGATAATAACATCGACAATTGTGATCTTCAGATATAAAAGAAATAAGATATTTCCAACAGCGAACTATTGAAATTAAGAATATCAAGTTAAGAATAATTTCTTCAATCTTAAAAGTGACGAAGGAAGAATATTGGTGTAATAGAGTTGATTACAACAGAAAATTAAGTGAAAGAAAGATCAATTAATCTCAAATCAGTCGGAACAATTAATTAGACAAAAATAAAATGATTTGACCTAGATCTGAAAAAATCATTCGACCGAAACGAACCTTTGTAAATGGAATTCCGTTACATTGGGGTGGAGGTTTGAAAATAGACGGATTCCGAATACCTCGTGACGTGTCCAGCAAGTCAAAGTTGTACATAATACCACTTTGTCCATCTCCACTTGCTATACCAGCCTCGGGTATAAAATTGGCACGCACAGGCCAACAATCGCTACCGTCTGTTGAAAAATCAAAAAGGAAGAAAAACAGTGTTAGCACACAAGCACGGAATCAGAACCCAAAATCAATATGACAGCACAAAAACAGGAATCAAATATATATTAAGTACGTCCACAAAATTGTTTGGATGAAAACCCAAATTGCCTCATAAGTAAGTTGTAAAGTTGTATCCTTCTCTTTGTACTTAGATATTCTTATTAAGTAACGAAAAAGGGTGAACGAAGAAAAAAAAAAGTCTATAGACATTGAATGTATAGTATACTTACCCCTGATGACAGATGCTGTAATTTTTAATGGAATCGATCCTTCGACATCAAACATATAGTTTGCTACATTGGTATTAGCGCCTGCCAGAAATCCATACACCACTTCCGTTCCACCAGCTAAATAAAAGTTGGAAAGACAGATACCAGAGGTGGTAATTGTGCAAAGTATCTTAAAGCTTTCAATCAACTTAAACAAAATGAAATGCCCTACGTATGCTCAGAAACATGTTTCCAACTCAAGACAACCAAAAATAAACAGGAAGTTGATAATCCGCCATATTTGACTTGTTAACAGCTCATTATATGTGTGGATGTGCGTGAGCGATAATTAACGGTCGCCAGGACGGATGCTGTACACTAGCTGACAGGCTCATGATTTAGGAGCTACATGTATTTATAGCCGCAGACAGAGGGATGATGACTGATGTAAGTGCGACAATCGACCTGCTGTTTATAAGGGGATGTCTCGGTGTACAAAGTAAGTTTATCAAGGGTTGTCTCGGTGTATAATTTTATTTTTATTTTTATTCCGCCTACAGATGTTTCTTAAAGTTTATTTCCAGTTTTAAAAATAAATATGCAGCTTCATTATGCATCTAAGACAAATATTATATTAAACGCCGCAACAGAAATGGATCAATCAAAACAATAGGACAAACACAATGAGCTTTAACATAAAACGAAAACAGCAACTTTGTTAATGAAATCAAACCCATGAAGGAGAAATTACTGTTTGTACGGAAACCCCCAGCACAGTAGGACTGGTATCCTTAAAACCATTGTTTGTCCTTGCTAAATATACTACAATAATATCGTCATGATGTGTCCAGTCCAATCTAAGCGCTGTCGGTTATCAAGTTAATGCTAGTTTTAATCATGGTAGTCAATTAAAACCCTTGGTTAGATATAAAACATCAGATGTGTCTTTTTTTAAGATAATAACCCCGCGATCACTGAACTATATTGGTGTAATCTCCATTGCACCGGTATTGTTTAGTCTTTCGAAGACAATTACTGTATTACATTTATATATACGTTGTGTTTATTGTATTTAAGATACTGATGAAAGGAACTATGAACACGACATTTCATTAAGAAAACAAAACACGTAGGAGATGCAAATACGTGGTTTTTTGTATGCAAATGCTTTACGTGTAATATGGCTACGTAAAATTCCTGTTATACGCTCAACAACGGAAATAGTTAAAATACAAAGTACTTTGAATCTTTGAAACAATCGATGACAAAACTATTATTAAAAGGAAAAAAACTACAAATGTACTACACCGTTTACAAGAAAGGATAGTATCAAAATCGGTCGAAAAAAATATTCAGCCGAATCCTGTTTGAAGGCCGTCTTCGTATCCAGCTATCAAGCTGGGCCGTCTCAGTTTCGTTCTCATAGGTATAAATCCATGTTAAAAATCCATGTTACAATTCAAATATTAATGTTCCAGAATGAAAAATATCCGTATAAAATCTCAAAATGCGGTGTCAATTTATTTCAATTTAATTCAGTTTTATTGGTAAATATTATGCAAATGCATAATTTCAATATGTAAACTGTTTACTTACATAGGATGCATTGTCTGGTCATGTTTTGTTCAAGACTTGACTTCTGACACGAGCCGTCAGCACCAACCTGGTACATAATGCCCTATAAGAAAAACACGTACGGATTATAAAACTGTACAAGTCAGGAAGGAGCCATCATTTGCCCATTTGCAATAGTTGAAACGTTAAGTTGTAAGGTAGTCGTATGTACGTAATATCTCCAAAGGAACATTGTTTCAACACTTACATGTAGTTAACAATTTTTGTTTGCAATATTTTACTTGAAAGAACCAATTGACCAAATGTATAAGAAGAGTATTTCGTCTATTATATTATCTTCACACAAGCTTAATATAGAAAGTGGAAGATACTTTTATGTCGATAGAACAAATAGGGTATGTACATTGTGTGATAATGGAGATGTTGTACATTGTGTAATAGTGGAGATGTTGTACATTGTATGATAATGGAGATGTTGTACATTGTGTGATAATGGAGATATTTCATCCTGAAGTGTCCTTTGTATTCAAACTTACGAGTCAGATACTTGAAGTCTTCCTATTTCCGTCGTCCTAGTGTATTCAAACTTATTCAGTTACTAAGTGTTAACAATGTTAAAGAGTTATCTAATCTTGGTAAATTTATTAGACTTGCATTTTAGCAACGCTCTCTGTCGTTATAGTTCTACATTTATATATCTCGTGTGTGTGTGCACATGTTTACGTAGTGTGTTAATGTATCAATTTACAATTGTCACTCTCCTGAACAACTGCATGAACTTTGTACAAATTGTGACTACAAATGTATCATGTAATATGTAATGTATCTCATAAGCCGTAAGGCTTGCAGAATAAATTAATTGAAATTGTATGGAAACCAGAATAATAACGTTTATCCAGGGACTAGCGGGACCAGCTGTTAATGGTATTTGCAATACACAGAAAACCATCTTCAATACTCCAGCAGTTAAGTTCACTTTCGCTCTCTGCACTCCTTGAAAAATTGAAGGCACGCGGTTAGGTATTTGATTGGTCTCAGGCAAAATGGAATATACACTATTAGTGCCCATACTTAGAAGGGGAAGCAGGAGATTACATCAGTGTGGAGTCAGCAGTCCCTCAGGGGTCGGTGCTTGGGTCGAGTCTATTTTTATATTACATTAACGATATGCCGGATAACATCAGATCAAATGTAAGGCTATTTGCAGACGACACCATAGTCTATTTAACGATAGCATCGGATGCTGACAAGGACCATCTACAAGAAGACCTAAACAGACTATCACACTGGGAAGAGAAATGGATGATGAAGTTCCACCCTGATAAATGTAATGTTCTATCAATTACAAAGAAGAGGACCCCTACCATGTATAACAACATTCTTCATGGTCATACACTAGAGCATATAACATCTGCTAAGTATCTTGGAGTCACCATATCTTCAGATTTAAAGTGGAATACACACATCTCAAATATATGTCAGCGAGAACATAACACCATAGGATTCCTAAAGAGAAATCTCAACATCAGCAGCAGTAATCTAAAGGAGAAAGCCTATATGAGCCTAGTGAGATCTACACTTGAGTATGCATGTACCACATGGGACCCATACCAGCAGAACAACAAATATCGACTGGACATGGTACAGAGACGGGCTCTAAGATATGTCAAAAACAGATACCATAACACCTCATCTGTTAGCTCCATCATTGAACAACTGAAGTGGACATTTTTAGAAGAGAGGAGAAGAAACGCTAGACTAGTGATGATGTACAAGATCCACAACGGCCTAGTCACCATTGAAACATCAGGCAAACTATTACCACCAGACCGGCTCACTCGTAACATGCATAGCCATTCCATCCAGATTCCATCATGTAACACCACAACACGGGGGGAATCATTTTATCCGAGAACCATCAAGGATTGGAACGCACTGCCCATCACCACAGTAGCCACTGTGAGCTTTGAAGCCCTCAAGGCTCACCTTCAGAAGTAGACCCCACCCAGATGTTTTACTTGCACTTACTGTAAAGCACACACGTTTTTCACGTTTTTAACCTTTAAACCTTTTATGCGCACACCTAAAGTGGCAGAACAATCAATAAGATGATGGCGGCCATCTTAAGTACTCCATCTTAACCATTTCAGGCCAAACATCTCACCATCTACTTTATTCAAACAATCTTTGTAACAAATTACCTGATTTGTTACACTGTACAAATTGATGATGCAACTAATGAGAAGGCCTCCTGCAGACACGTGGTCTGATCGTCCCTGTCCTCAGCAGATAACATTAATAAATACATTTCATCAATTAAGTATTGTTTTTCTTGTCTATTAATTATAAATGGATGACCGACCACACCTGTCGGTAATACATTAACTAACGTGTTGTTCTGTTTGACTTATTTGATTTTAAGCATTTAGTCATAGATAAATAATATAAGACTCTTTCATGCCCATTGGTGTAGAATAGTGAAACTCCACCCTCGGGATTATCAAATTTGGCTAAACTGTCGACTTTAGAGTATTTTTCTCTCATTCCAACCACCAAAATAAGCTCAGAAACCACGAAAATGCGTTTAGAATGGCCACAATTTTGAAAAAATATTTTTTCCCCCTGAGCTTTCTAGACGAATCAGCCAGCCAGATTAAACATATCCCTTTTTAGTGTTTGCACAGAAAATTTAATCACATCTTTCTAACGTGTACGGTAAATATATCGTAAAAGGTTTTGATTTCATTACGTCGCCTCTTCCGCATTGCGGCATCGGAGAGTTCCAAATTCGGAAATGAGAGAAACAAATATACGTCATACTCACCTTTCCAAAGTCGCTGAGGGAAATTGTGTTGTATGATTCGGGTTTAGGTAATAGTGGGGATACCTCTGTTCCCGCTAATTTTAAGAGAAGACGTCTGTTGGTGTAGTCGTATGAGAGCGCCACTGTACCATGGATGTAAGAGTAAGCTGTTCGGGGAGACTTTTGACTTGCTCCTGCTTTTCTATCGATAAACACGTTCCCATATCCTACGAAAGCAGTTCATTCGAACTGATCAGGTGCACAGCATATTTCCTCTGCATGTAACGTCTTCTTACATATCAGAATCAAAGCAACTGTTGACAAACCAAACCAGACCCGCATCTTGACTAATATTGCAATCCTGTTGTATGTTATTAACCAATGTTTATACAGTACAGCTATTGGCGACAGCTAGAATCCTTTTATTCATGTATGATGATTAAGATACTATGAGTACTGAACACAATGCTATCAGTTGTTTATGAAGACAACAGCAATACTATCAGTCGTTCTATTCACGTTCTACCTTAGATATAGTATCAACAATTCAATCAAGATACGACGTGTCATATATATAAACTAGATATGTATATTACTACTTTGATTTTATTTGTTGATGTCAGTTTAAGAGAGGTTTTTGCTTAACTTCGGTAATATATGGCATATAAAAATAGCGTTTTAATTATGTTCATATTTTTTCATAACTATCATCAGTGATATTGACCGCAACAGACACATATTTTAATCACAATTAAACAAAAAAACTGCGCACAGCGGGAGCCCGCCGTTCAACGTAAGCTTCGACACTGGGCATTGATCATGTTGTCTATACCGTCAGGTCGATTACCCGAATGATAACATACCTTTACGTGTAATAAAGGACAGCTAGATACTTCTCCACCTGTATAGGAGAGAAATCATTTAAGGACTGTTTTGTTACTTCAGCTATCTAGCTGGTACATGTATATTACTGATCATGAGGATTTAGTTTTTTTGTTTAACGTCCAATTAACAGCTATGGTCATTTAAGGATATGCCTTCATGTGATGTGTATGCGTGATTGTGTGTATGTGTGCTGAAGGCAGGGTATGTTGGTGAAATTGCCTCCTTCTGGTATTGCAGAACTTCGCCCGGTCACATTATGCTGACAACGGGTGAAATAGTTGCCCTTTCCCTTAATGGTGAACTTTAAAGGTGAACAACCACCAAATGCTAAAACACGTCAAATTTAGTGTCAAAATATTAATAAAACATATTAAAATTAGTTGTCATTCTATTTTTTTCAAAAAAAAATCCGTTTAATCGTACACCTTGGGAAGCACAGAGTATGTACGCAGTAAATTCCCTTTGGCTGTGACGTAATTTGTGACAACCGGAAAGCGTGCCAGCTGTCAGTTCGGAGGCAGTCGTCCAGAAAACGGAAACAAACATGGTACACTGTGCTGCGCTGAACTGTAACAGTAATTCTAATAATGGAGAGAAAATCAGTTTGCTCCTGTTTCCAAAGGACAAAAAGCTGCGGAAAACATTGACAAATAAGGTAAAGAGAAAGGGATTTTCTCCAACCTCACACACGAGACTCCGTCAAAACTATTTTGAACCAGGCAGCTTCGTGAGAGATCCACGATTGATGTCGTCGATAAGCTTTGAACCTAAAAGTCTGAGATTAAATCCGGGAGCGATACCAACACGTTTCATTCACCGAAGTGTTCAAGCAGTTTGGTTCACATGTCAACCCCTTTAACCTCCACGTTTGAGGACCTGTAGAGTGCGTCCGTGTATGTTCGTACAGGCATCTAAGTTCGTACATGTTGGATTAAAGGTTCATATAAATATGCTGGTGTTGTTTTCTGTGTTAAAGATGCGACGTACATGTACAGTGAGTTATCGAGCTACTCTGTGTACTATATTAAGACGCCTTGTTGATATGGATACATCCTATAATTTGATTGGATGGAAGAAGTTGGTGCCGGAAAAACAAACTTGCATGTTCAGGAGAGGTTTTCAGCAGTCCGGAAATCTGACACACGTCGTAAGTGCTTTGCTATAATGAAAATACATGGAACAACTGAACAAGTAGAGCCGAGTGTTGCGATAACTATTTGTTTGATCTTGCTTTCTAACCATATATTTCCAAATGCCCACATTTTAATATTTAATAAAATTCACAGTTTTTAAGCGTACGAACTTACCATACTACTCATATACGTATGATACCAGTACCGGTAAGTTCGTACAGGCAATGCAGATCTATACTACACATCGTACACAATGTCTAAACACCAGACAGTTACTGAGTGAAAAGCTGGCTCTTACAGAATGTCTGTATGATATTATAATTTAATCATAATATAATGACTTCTTAATGTTACCTAAAACTTATTAAATTTGGAAGATTTGAGAGGAGGGGGGGGGGGACTAGTCGCATAGTATAGACTATACATTCTCTTACCCTGGACAGATTTATCCTTACTTTTACCGGTGTGAGATTTCCTTGTCTCACCTTAGGGTTGAGACAAGCTTCACGTGCTCTTTGCACGTTCTCCACAATAAACCTGACGTCACCGATGTGACCCAGAGGAAGAACTACTTTTATGAGGTGACACACATACACAAGTTTGTCTGCTAATCTTGTCGGGTTCACATTTGACATTGATGGGATTGATTTTAAAATGTTTAAAATATGATGCGTGAACCATCCGATGCATACATATAATATTAATAGGATACCCACGTGTTCCTGTTCACAAACAATATGCTTCGTCTTACACTTGGACAGGAACAACAGTGTAAGAGAAAAATAATCATTCACCCCCTCGGTGATGAGATAGGGGGATCTCAACCCTCGGGGGAATATTCTTAAGTTACCAAACACTCGGCAAAGCCTCATGTTTGGCAAATTAAGAATATTCCCCACTCAGGTTGAGATCCCCCTATCTCACCCCCAAGGGGATGAAAGATTTTATTAATCCCAACTCGTACGCGTTCCACAACAATTCCCATTTTAGAACTTTGCTATTTTAGTATTTCAACTTTTACTTTCTCTAACAATAGAACATGTATTATTATTATATAGTATATTTATATTAATCTATCAAATACTAAAAATAAATAACATAGGTTTAATATATTTTAGGTTTCTTCTGTCTTTCTAGAATATGGCGACCTCTCGGTTGTAAAACTGAAAGCTTGTCTACTATGATATGCAGTCAAGATACGTTTGTAGTTTTAACACTATACATACATGTACTTTCAAACTGCTCCAACTCCCTAAAGTGACCCGCAACCTATCATAAGTGTCTTTGTCACAGCTAGCTTTATAGACACCTGTCGTGACTGAGAAAAAATACTAATACACTTAAAATAGAAATGTAATGAACTCGTCCATGGCGAAAATGCATATATTTTTTAGTTTCTAACTGCTGTAACATCGGCGGTATTTGGTGGATTTGAGCATACATGGTCTTAAACTGAAGGAGAAGAACCAGTCTTCCAATCAAACTATAGCATTACATCAGTTCTCGAAAGTGTGTGCACAAATTCGGAAGTGGAACTTAATAAACATTTCAATTTTGTTTAGTCGGACAACTACACGTAAAAAAAATAGTGTAACAGGGTCAACGCATTTCGACTAATGGGCACAGCCTCGGATAAGAAATATACTAGGAGACTAGTCTATATCCTTTCTTACACTTATTCGAGAAATTAACAACAACAGTTTTCCTGGCTTACTTTCATTGTATACATTTGTACGTCTCCTGTCGTTGCCCCCGTGGCTTATATCAGGGCATGAGCCAGATACCCAACGTGTATCGAGTATCCTGAAAAAAAATCAACGATCAGGCCTACTCAGCGATCGATAGTTTACCTTTTTATTGTTAGTTACGAGTCTAGATCACTCTGATTTTATCAATTATCGTTAACTTTCAAAATATACATTTATTACTTCAATATAACGAGTTTATATCGTCTAATGTAACATAATTAACGATGCTTTAATGTGGTGTACGAACTTTCCGGAAAACGTGTACGAACTTACACGGTTCTGTACGAATTTTTACCCGCCTCCAACTTTTATTCAACATACATATAGTATAAACTGATGAATGAAGCCAGAGCCAGTAAAAATTAACCCAAACATTAGGGCTCTTTAGTAGTCCTTTGGTTCTTACGGAAAGGTCCATAGAAGCGATTTGATTAGATTATAACCTCTAAATCGGTGCAGTCTGGCTCATACAGGTATGGCTGAATGTCCAGTGTTAAGGAAACTTCTGGAATATCCTCGTTGTCACTAAAATCCACAGAATCCAAAGTCCCGGTACCAACTAGTTCAGTAGTTGTTGTGACAGACGGTCGTCGCAAATGACGTCACAGCTCTTCCGGTTTAACGAACGATAACTCGTGCTAACTTGTATTTGAGATTTTCAATACCGGTTACAAAATTTGCTGATTTTCGCAACATTTGTGTTTTCAAAACATTTTTCATTTTACGGAAGGGATATTTAATGAATAATACCCCAACAAAATGCAAAATATGTGAAAATGAAATTAGGTTTTTATCACCTTTAAGCAGGGAATAAGAACTTCCGTTTAAAGGACTCTAGTATGTCTCGGCCTTGGGACAAAACCCATTGCCTACTCCACCTTGTCAAATGATCACCACCAAATCCAAAAAGAGAGGTATTGCACAGCAAGGCGCTAGAAAATAAAAGGTTCACTGTAGTTAGAAACAGAGAGAGATACTAAGATCCCAAATATTGCAATGGGTGCAGCTGATCTATTTGGTCCCTTCCCGGAATAGAGGGCCAATCCACAATTCTGCTGGGGGTTCAAACATTAGTCGCCTTTTACGATACATGCAGATGTTACAGCAGTTGTATTCTGTTTTCGATCTCCGACCCGCAGAGATGGATCATGAGGAAGATGGACATGGGACAATATTGACATGAACAGTTTGGAAGATCGCGTTTAGATATGGAATAAGACATTATTTATCCGACATTCGATTTAATAAATGTCTTTGACAACATGTTTGAATAACATATATATGTTATACTTTTTGGTAACACGTGGAATATTATTTTGTTATAGCACTAACATGAATGCATTTACCAACATAAGTACTTCAAAAAATATTGATATGTTCCGCCACTTGAATGCGTTACACTCTGTACACTGAATATATGGTATTCTCTGGTATGAAACATAGAACTTATATTAAGTTAAAATATATAGCTTAACTGTAATACAATAAACATGTTTACTTTGAGAGATTCGTATCCTTTAACATAGAAGTGGCTATTTAAACACTCAGAGCCATGGCTTCCTTGCGTGTGTATAAGTTGCATCACATTTCACTTACTTAATAGCGAGCGCAGCGAGCTCTTTTTGTATCGTATGCGTGGTATATATACATAGTTCAAGCAAAAATCTATATATAGTAACACAAAACGAAGCTACAATACTATGCGATCTTTTTTCTTTACATCGTGCAGAACGGACTTTAAAATTTACTACGCTCTGATTGGTTATTAATAGATCAGAAGCTAAAAAATCACCGTTTTAAACATCTATTAGGGAATAGAAAATATGTTTCACATCGTAACTTATTTGTGTGAACTTTGCAAACGTATTCGTTATGGTTTGAAATGTTTCTTCATTAAAACGGGTTTAAAAATTTAAGTTTTCGACATTTTTGACGAATCAGGTTAAGCAATACAAATATTTGTGGTCTGAAAGTCGCGGGCTTCAAAATTTGCCACATTCGGATTGGTTGAAAAGACCGGAACATATCAACTTCGCCGGTAGTCTCGACTACTTCGCCGGGAAATAGGAACACGGGAGGGTAAAGGCCAACTCAAATGATCCACAAGAGTAGCTACGGAGCGAATTATACCAGTTCTGACCTTTCACAGACAGATAATATGTTTGTCTCAAATGTCTACTGATTTCAATGTGTTTGTCA